>NC_043965.1:56496320-56498820 GCF_902148855.1 Sphaeramia orbicularis | reverse complement strand
GAGCTAGAAAATGGTGAAACTTGAACCGTCTAAAGTGTGCCCTTGGTACAACCGAAAAGGGGGAAAAAAATTATTAAAAAAAAAAAACAAAAACAAAAAAAAAAAAAAAGACTAAGGTTAAATTTTTAAAAATATAACACTCGTGCTGGTATCAATTGTGTCCTTGGTACAACGGGGAGAAAAAAACAATAAATAAAAAATTAAAAAAAATTAAATTAAAAAAATAAATAAATTAAATTAAATTAAAAAAAAAAAAAAAAAAAAAAACCATAAATAAATAAATAAATTCTAATAGTCTGAGACCTGGTTAGCCTACCACTTTTTTTTCAGCCTCCGGGCCTTTGACCATATGGAGCTGGAAAAGGGTGAAACTAGAACCGTCTAAAGTGTGCCCTTGGTACAACCACGGGGAGGAAAACTTTAAAGTGCGGGGGGAAAAGTCACACATAAATGGGGGGAAAGGACTGAGATTATGTGGGGCTGGATCAGGGTGAAACTAGGACCATCTAAAGTGTGCCCTTGGTACAACCACGGGGAGGAAAAAATTTAAAGTGGGGGGAAAAAGACACACATAAATGGGGGGAAAGGACTGAGATTATGTGGAGCTGGATCAGGGTGAAAGTAGAACCGTCTAAAGTGTGCCCTTGGTACAACCACGGGGAGGAAAACTTTAAAGTGTGGGGGGAAAAGCACACATGAATGGGGGAAAGGGACTGAGATCATGGGGAGCTGGATAAGGGTGAACCTCGGACCGTCTGTGGGACTTTGACATTTTTTCCAAGAAAGGAGAGGGTTATACGCTAACCCCTTTTCGTTTCAGGGTCCGATATAACGCTCCTCTGTCATCGTGACGGCACTAGAAATTAGGTAGGGGTGAGGTACCGGCCGCATGGGCTCCACGACTACCTTTTCCCCATAACCTCCGGGGAGTTTATCATATGCGCGTGGAAACCATCAAAACTTGCACCGTCTAAATGTGCCCTTGGTACAACCGAAAAGGGGGAAAAAAATTATAAAAAAAAAACAAAAAGCCCAAAAAAAAAAAGGAGACGAGGGTTAAATTTCTAAAAATATAACACCCGTGCTGGTATAAATTGTGTCCTTGTTACATCGGGGAGAAAAAAACAATAAATAAATAAAAAAAATTTAAATTAAAAAAAAAATAAAATAACATTAAAAAAATTAATAAATAAATACATTCTAATAGTCTGAGACCTGGTTAGCCCACCACTTTTTTTTCAGCCTCCGGGCCTTTGACCATATGGAGCTGGAAAATGGTGAAACTTGAACCGTCTAAAGTGTGCCCTTGGTACAACCACGGGGAGGAAAACTTTAAAGTGTGGGGGGAAAAGACACACATAAATGGGGGAAAAGGACTGAGATTAGCTGGAGCTGGATCAGGGTGCAACTAGAACCGTCTAAAGTGTGCCCTTGGTACAACCACGGGGAGGAAAACTTTAAAGTGTGGGGGAAAAAGACACACATAAATGGGGGAAAAGGACTGAGATTATGTGGGACTGGATCAGGGTGAAACTAGAACCGTCTAAAGTGTGCCCTTGGTACAACCACGGGGAGGAAAACTTTAAAGTGTGGGGGGAAAAGACACACATAAATGGGGGAAAAGGACTGAGATCATGGGGAGCTGGATAAGGCGGAAACTAGCACCGTCTGTGGGACTTAGACTTTTTTTCCCCCATAGACGGAACCCCGGTCTGCCCACAGCCTTATTGATACCTCCGGGCCTTTTCTCATATGGAGCTGGATCAGGGTGAAACTAGGACCGTCTAAAGTGTGCCCTTGGTACAACCACGGGGAGGAAAACTTTAAAGTGTGGGGGGAAAATACACACATAAATGGGGGAAAAGGACTGAGATTATGTGGAGCTGGATCAGGGTGAAACTAGCACCGTCTAAAGTGTGCCCTTGGTACAACCACGGGGAGGAAAGATTTAAAGTGTGGGGGGAAAAGCACACATAAATGGGGGAAAGGGACTGAGATCATGGGGAGCTGGATCAGGGGGAAACTAGCACCGTCTGTGGGACTTAGACTTTTTCCCCCCATAGACGGAACCCCGGTCTGCCCACAGCCTTTTTGATACCTCCGGGCCTTTTCTCATATGGAGCTGGATCAGGGTGAAACTAGCACCGTCTAAAGTGTGCCCTTGGAACAACCACGGGGAGGAAAAATTTAAAGTAGGGGGGAAAAAAGCACACATAAATGGGGGGGGGGGACTAAGATCATGGGGAGCTGGATCAGGGTGAACCTCGGACCGTCTGTGGGACTTTGACATTTTTTCCAAGACAGAGAGGGTTATACGCTAACCCCTTTTCGTTTCCAGGTCCGATTTACCGCTCCTCTGTGATCGTGACGGCACTAGAGAAAAGGTAGGGGTGAGGTACCGGCCGCATGGGTTCCACGACTACCTTTTCCCCATAACCTCCGGGCAGTTTATCATATGCGCGTGGAAACCATCAAAACTTGCACCGTCTAAATGTGCCCT
>NC_043965.1:56453875-56491120 GCF_902148855.1 Sphaeramia orbicularis | reverse complement strand
TGCATTGTTGTCCATACTGAAAGTCCATCACCCAAGCTTACCAAAAGATGCAAGATCCTTACTCAAAACACAGAAAGTGTCATGTGTAGTTAACTTAGCTGGTGGATCATATCATTATTTGGTATCCGAAATGTTTTCATCAAAACATTTGAGAGACTGTCATCAGTTGTCCCAAATCATCATAGTTCAAATTACAGTGAATATTGACGGCCTTCCACTTTTTAAAAGCTCAGCAATTCAGTTCTGGCTATTTTTAGCAATTCTTCAAGGATACTGCCAGGAAACCGGTGTTGGTTGCTCTTTTCTGTGGGAATTCAAGCCAAAGCCATTGTCTGAATACTTAACAGATCTGGTCTCAGAGTTGAAAAATTTTTGAGTAGTGGGTTTGTTGTGAGTGGGAAGACTTTTTACCTCAATGTGTGCTCAGTAATTTGTGATGCTCCCGCCAGAGGCCTTTGTCAAGGGTATAAAGTCACACAATGGATACAGTGGCTGTGATAAATGTGTGCAGCCAGGTGTTTACATCAACAATCGAATGACATTTCCACAAGTGAATGCAATTTAAGAACTGATTTATCTTTTGCAAATGTAGAGGATGAAGATCACCATGTGGAACATTCTCTTCTTCAGAAACACTCTATTCCTCTGGTCAGTGGTTTTCCACATGACTACATGCATTTAGTTTGTTTGGGTGTGGTGCGTCGTTATTGACTTGTGGATGGGCAGTTTTGGTCCCTTGCATTCCCGTATTTCATCTAGCCAAGCATCCCGCATCTCAGAGGAATTAATTGCTCTGAAGGGCTACATCCCTTCAGAGTTTGCCAGGAGGCCAAGAGCTCTTGCTGAGCGTTTCAGATGGAAAGCAACAGAACTTCGACAATTTCTACTCTACACTGGACCAGTAGTTTTGAGCAATGTGTTGCCAGCTGAGATGTACAAAAATTTTATGTTGTTGTTTGTAGGGATTTACATATTAGCAAGTCCTAAATATTGTTTGTTGTTAAATGATTTTGCCAAACAATTGCTTGCCTCATTTGTTGAGCATTTTGGGAAACTGTATGGTCAATGCTTTATGGTTTATAATATACATGGGTTGACTCACCTATTGATGATGTCACGGTACATGGTCATTTGGATCTTATATCAGGCTTCCCATTTGAAAATTACTTGAACGATCTTAAAAGAATGGTTAGGAAACCTAGCTTTCCATTGCAGCAAGTGATGAGAAGACTGTCAGAAGTCATATCAAGAGACCATGACGCTACTCTGAAATCCCACAAAATTCTGAGAAAGCAACATTCAGGTGGGCCTGTTCCAGATGACCTGCAGGGAATACAAAATCAGTTTAAAGAGCTGGTTATGGATGGCTTTGTTATAAACACTTCCACAAGGAACTGCTGTGTAAAAATGAACAACAATATATTCTTAGTTGAAAACATTATTGTCATTGAAGAAGTGAACATGTTGTCTGTAAGTGTTACAGAGATATTGCGAAGTTCTTTGACTATCCAATTGACTCCAGAGAATTAGGAATTTATTTTGTGTCACATTTGTCTTCAGATCTGTTGTGTCTCAAGTTAGAGAGTGAGGTGGAGAAGTGTGTCAGGTTACCATTTGGGAAAGGTTTTGCGTTATTCCACTCCTGCATGCGGACCCATCCTAGATTGTAGTGCAGAGGCACAGCATTAGAAAAGTTGTTGGTGCTGCTGATGACTGTAGGGATGATTAGATTTTTAATACAGTGATACTTGAATAGTTTTTAATAGCACTGATGGTCTCCAGACATCACAATTAAAGAATTCCAAGTTGCTCATGCCAAATCGCTAAGGTATGTATACCTATAATTTGCAGGCAAAGACAATTCTTCTGTAATATATAATTGTTTGATATTTAGAAACTGAGTGAAATACTTTTATATTTATTTTGCTATATAACATAATCATATCTACGGATCAAATTTTTGTCTAACAATCATCTTCATTTTCTTTCCAAGGCCTGTATCATATTGTAGAGTTGTGGACACGAATGAAGTAGAGGTTGTCCCATCATCATGGGTTTCAGATGGGCCAGTGCTTGTGGCAGAGAGATACAAGCTGGAAGACATTAAAAAGGCTACACGCAGCACTGGCAACAACCTCAGGACACGTGGAGGTCATTCCAAATTAGAATCTTATATACAGCCGGTATGTATGTATTGGGTTTGTACTTGGAAATGTTTGATTTGACAAATCATGTTTAATTTTTTTTTTCTTGTTTATAGCAAACTACAACATTGCCCGCCTGAAACTTCCTCAAGCAGAAGCTCAGACAGATCTCCAGACTGCTGATGAAAATGAAATGCCAAAGAGGATCAAGAGGAAAAGAATGTGAGCATTAAAGAGTAGTTTCATTGTCACTAATTGGTTCCTAATTGACAAAGAAATGTCTGTGGTAAATAAAATTAAAACAAGGCATGTTAGAGCACTATGTAGCATATTGTATGTATGTAGCATATTTTATATATTTTATATAAACTAACAAAGATATTTCAGTTTTGCCACTGAAACTTAACTTTGGCATCAATTTAATTTAAAACTAATTTATTTCTCATTTCATTCCCACACATGTGCATGGACAAGACGAAATAACTTCTTGATATCAAGTGACAGTGACAATGAAATTCCTGTAAAAAAAAATAAGCTGCCTGCTGCTCCGAGATCCCAACCTCCCTGCCTGACAGACACCCCTTCCAACCGCCAGAGAACGGACACCCCTTCATACCGCCAGAGAACGGACACCCCTTTATACCGCCCAGAAGAACGGACAACCCCTCGACACTGTCAGGGAACGGACACCCTTCACAACGCACAGAGAACGGACACCCCTTTATACCGCCAGAGAACGGACACCCCCTCGACACTGTCAGGGAACGGACACCCCTTCACACCGCCAGAGAACGGACACCCCTCGACACTGTCAGGGAACGGACACCCCTTCACACCGCCAGAGAACGGACACCCCTTTATACCGCCAGAGAACGGACCACCCCTCGACACTGTTCAGGGAACGGACACCCCTTCACACCGCCAGAGAACGGACACCCCTTTATACCGCCAGAGAACGGACCCCCCTCGACACTGTCAGGGAACGGACACCCCTTCACACCGCCAGAGAACGGACACCCCTTTATACCGCCAGAGAACGGACACCCCTTTATACCGCCAGATAACGGACAACCCCTCGACACTGTCAGGGAACGGACACCCCTTCACACCGCCAGAGAACAGACACCCCTCGACACTGTCAGGGAACACACACCCCTCGACACTGTCAGGGAACGGACACCCCTTCACACCGCCAGAGAACAGACACCCCTCCACACCGTCAGAAAATGACACCCCTCGACACTGTCATGGAACACACACCCCTCCACACCGTCAGAGAATGGACACCCCTCGACACTGTCAGGGAACACACACCCCTCGACACTGTCAGGGAACGGACACCCCTCACACCGTCAGAGAACGGACAACCCTCCACATCACCATGAGAGGGAAAACTTTCAACACCATCTCTAAGAGATGTAATGTGGTGAGTAATTGTTGATTAAAATGTTTAGAGAGGTTAGTATCATATTAAAAAGAAGATTGAGTTGACTTGCTTTACTCTGGGGCATCACCCATTCAATACTTAAGAATCTTATATTTAAACAGTTGGAAAAGGTCATTTTCATCTGATGCCTTTTTTTAACATCCGAATACTTACCAGAATTTTGTTTATTATTTATTTGTAGCTCTTCTTCTTAATAGAATATCAAAATTGAAATGCTAATGGATCAGGTAAAGGTGATCCAGCAGCATCTCGCCACCATCAGCACAACCAGTTCTCCAGAGGTGGAGGGACTCCTACCAGAAGGCATCATTCCCCTAAGGACATCAGAGCTCTAGAAGCTCTAGAATATGAGATTAAGAGCAAGATGGACTCAGAGCCAAAATGGTAATAGTACATTTTTATTACTCACTTTATGCTACTTTGTTTGGTATGAGTTGTAGTTATGACTATTATATTTTGCAGGTGACAACTTTAAGCCTCATGGGAGGAGTTGATGTCCGAGAGACAGTGTGGGAGGACGATGAGGCAGCTAATGACAAACTCGCTTGCCACAAACCTTAACTGGAGAGGAGTTAATGGGAAGACAGGTTTTGTGGTTTGCAGTTGAAGGAAGTCATTAATGGTATGTAGTTACATGTATCATGGTAAAACTAGCTTCCACATTTAATTTTATTTTTTTAAAGAATGCAGTCATTTCTGAAAGGAAATTTTCTGTACTTTAAGTATCTTCATACATTTGTTGAACTTGTCATTTTTTTTTTCCTGTGTATGAAAGTAAAATGTTTCTTTTCAGATGAACATTATTGCTGAGACATATCTGGGTTCAAGTGTTTTTTTAGGAATCCAGTTGATTTGACTCAACCAATACCACACTGTTTATCCAAGTGTCTGGATGACTGAGAATCTTCATCAAAGCATTCTTTTCAGATGCTGTCAGGAGAAACAAATTCACTTCAAATGCCACCACCCAAGAAATAGAAACATTTGTGAAACGATGGCTCAGCTGGCGGGTGATCGGGATGGTGGACGCAAAAGAAGAATGGAGAGAGGACTGCCTGACAATTAAAAGACTTTTTACCCCACGCCTCGGAGGGGGTGGTATAAGGGGTATTGTTTTTGGTTTGGTTTGTTTGTTTATTTGGTTAACACTTAAGCCACAAAACTATTGGTTGAATTCATACCACATTGGGTTTATAGATTGCCAGTGACCCAGAATAGATGTCATTACATTTTGAGAAAGGTAGATCGTTTCAATTTTTTTAAATGATTTTTTCAAATCTTCCCATTTACTTATTTTGGGCAAAATATGTGTGAGGGATAGGGTTTGTTGTGCCTGGCACCACTTGTTAATTATTGGGGAGATTGCATTGTATAACAGGTATCTGTAGCTCAGCTCAGTAGTTTGTTTTCCTTGATCTTTATGAAACTACATATCTTAATGGAATGTTGTGCTGTTGATATTCTCGCTTAATGTTATCTGTTCTATTATCTGTTCTCCTGTACTATAAATGTATATATCTGACAGCAGGGGGGTCAAACTCGTTTTAGATCTGAAGCGGGCTGGACCAGTAAAATAATAACATAACAGCCTGTAAAATATTACAACTCCACATGTTTCTTTCTCTTACTGCAAAAAATTACATTAAATTAAAATATTAACATTCATGAAATTTGTTAAGAGAAATAAGTGCATTTTAACAATATACCTCAAATTCTCATTCTATATTAGATTGGATGTACAAAGCACAAAACATTAGTAACAGGCAGAATGTTAAAATGCACTTAATTTTCTTAGACATTTCAGGTTTTTCATATTTGAGAAAAAAGTTAAATTATATTCTTAAAGTATTTACATCTACAAAGCTTTCTTAAAAATGTGAATAACACGAACAACCTGAAATTTCTTAAGAAAAATATGTGCAAATTTAAATACACAAAACATGTATCAGGCAGAATTGTGTTAAAGTTGTACTACTTTTAATGTTCATATTTCAGATTATTCACATTTTGTATGAAAGGATAGTTTGTAATGTAAACATTTTTAATAGTAATAGTATTTTACTGGTCTGTATGTACAACCTGAACCTAAAAGGATTTTAACACCCCTGATTGTTAATATCTTGTAATTTTTGAATTTCACAAATTCATCCCATAGGCTAGATTGGACCCTTTGGCTGGTTTTGGCCCGCGGGCCATGTGTTGACATCTGTGTCATTGTAACCGCTCATCATTGTATACATACATATAGGTTTATTTTTTTTTTCTAAAATGTTAAAATTGCATTTATGTCATTAAAACAATATTTTGAGAAATGTTTGTGTTTTTTTTTTCCCCATTTCCATAGCCTTATTACCACAGAAGTTTACTGCTTCATTTAATCTTAGCAAGTACATCAACAAAATTTTTTGCTGTAGTAACAACTGTGGTTTTCTGATAACTGCTTCACTCATTTTTTCCAGCAAGAAGTATTAAATAGTGATTAAGATTTTAATTCACTGTGATGAAACATTTGGCCAAAATCACTTCTAATGTATGTGGTTAGTGTGACTGATGGTCTTATGCTAATATTAGCAGCTAGCAGAGGGCCGTCATTCATAGTTTTTGGGTCACATTGGGAAAAATAGGCCAGAAAACATGAGTTGTGGGCCAGATTAGGGCCACATTAGTTAGGTCCGGTTGATTTTTGGCTGACATCTGGCTAAGGTTGTGGCCCGGGTTTGGCTCACTTCTGGCTGCCAGACTCACACATGTAAACGCCGTCATTCCAGGCCACAAGTGGGCCACATGAAAATGGGGAGTGTGGGCCCAGAACTGGGCCAGAAGAATTTTGCTATCTGGGGTGTATTATTTTTTTTTTTTTTTTTATTTATTTTGATCAGGGAAGTATAGAGTGTTTGAGTTGGTTTAGTTTGTTATTTTTCCACTGCCCACCCTAAAATAAATGAAGTGCAGCTCAGCTTTAATTTAACATCTACTGTCACAGTCTTCTTTGGGGGTGGATTGGACTGGGAGTCATTTTATCTTATGCCTTTTTGTACCCTAGACAAGGGCGTAACATTGGTACGACGACAATAAACAGATTCTGATTCTGATCTGGGCAAAACACATGTGGGGTCACCATGGAAACTGTGGACAAACCCACATGGGACCCTTCTATGCAGCCCAAATGGAACCCTTCTGCCCAGATAGCAAAATTATTATGGCTTAAATCTGGCCCAAAATTGGCCCACCATTTTGGCAAAGTTCTGGGCAGATGTATGGGCCCTAAATGGACCAAAAGAGGGGAACCAAAATCCAACCAGAAGGAAGCCCAAATTCACCCAAAACTAACTGTGGACTTCCAAAATACAGCCATAACTGTCCCAGAAAAGCCCCAAATCCCCAACATCCAGCCAAAAAGCAGCCCAAACTGACCCAAAGAGAGGCCCAAAGGAGGACAAAATTCACCCAGAATTTGTTGTTGATCGTGTTTTAAAATGAAGTGGGTTTTCTTCTGGGTACAAATTCCCGCTCTTTGCTCAGTGTTTTGTCTTCACAGAAATCTGCCAAACCCAACCAAACACATCCACATATGAATCAGATGTTGGTGCTCTTCAGTCAGTCTTCTGTCCTTGCCGTAAACATGCCATACCATCCCTGTACCGGACCCGCTCTGTGCCCAGTCTGTAGTTCCCCACACATGTGCCAGAACTCAGACACATGCTGCTGGAGCCTCCACATCTGGTATGGAGAACCTGAATCCAGACCACAGTTCAGACTAAAGGCTTTCAGAATGACAACAGAAAGACAAAAATGACGCATGTACGCCATAATACTGCAGAAATGTTACTGTCTGGGGGGGCCACATGGACATGGTGGCTGGGGGGTTGGACACATCTGAACAAAACAAACTGTGATGAAAGTCATCCTGTGCTTTAACGCCCAGTTGATTTGTTCCAATCCTTGGTGCACTTTTCTCTTTTGTTGAAGCTCCTTCATAGACGCTGCGCTGCGACGCTGCAAGATGACGGACTTCCAGAACCTGGATCTCCAGCAGAGCACACAGGGGAACACACAGCTTTATGGCTCCAGTCCAACCATAGACTGTTGTTTTTCATGCATGGATTGGTTTTCAGGGCGACACGGTGGTGCAGTGGTTAGCACTGATGCCTCACAGACAGAAGGTCCTGGGTTCGATTCCAACAACCAGTCGACAGGGGGTGGGACCTTTCTGTGTGGAGTTTGCATGTTCTCCCGTTGTCTGCGTGGGTTCTCTCCGGGGTACTCCGGCTCCTCCCACCATCCAAACACATGCACTGATAGGTTAGTTGGTTAATCTGAATTGCCCATAGGTGTGAATGTGACAGTGATTGTTTGTCTGTATATGTTCAGCCCTGAGATGAACTGGTCACATGTCCAGGGTGAACCCCGCCTTCACCCCCATGTAGCTGGGATAGGCTCCAAGAGACCCCCGTGACCCCAGTGAGGATAAAGCGGGTTCAGAAAATGAATGAAAAGGATTGTTTTCATACCATTTTTATCATGTTACATTTTTTTTAAAAAAAGTTTATTTCATCATTTTACATCATTTTCATCTTTTCTGCTTCACTTTTCCTTTCTGTCCCACCATGAGGTCACAGCTTCTGTGTTGTTTTGTCTCGTTACATGTTTGACATTATTTTCCTGTTCTTCTGTTTTTTGACTTGTTCTGTTTCCTGTCTGTGATAGTCATTGATGGGATTTTCTTTTATGTGCTACCGTTTCATACATTTAGGGTTAAAGTTGTTTTGGTGTTTGGAGGTGTGCAGTGATGTCCAGTCAAAGTACGCCATAATTCCCTTGAAATGCATTAAAACTATAATTATGGAGCTGGTGTAAAAGGTAAGGAACAGTAGAAAGTACTGATGTTTGTCTGAAAATACAGGAAAATGAACTCCTGACCCAGCCTGAACCCCCCAGACCCCTCAGCTCATCTGGATCCGGTCCTCCTGACCCAGCCTGAACCCCCAGACCCTTCACCTCATCTGGATCCGGTCCTCCTGACCCAGCCTGAACCCCCCAGACCCCTCAGCTCATCTGGATCCGGTCCTCCTGACCCAGCCTGAACCCCCCTAGACCCCTCAGCTCATCTGGATCCGGTCCTCCTGACCCAGCCCGAACCCCCCGACCCCTCAGCTCATCTGGATCCGGTCCTCCTGCCCCAGCCTGAACCCCTGAACCCCCCCGCCCCCTCAGCTCATCTGGATCCGGTCCTCCTGACCCAGCCTGAACCCCCTGAACCCCCCAGACCCCTCAGCTCATCTGGATCCGGTCCTCCTGACCCAGCCTGAACCCCCCAGACCCCTCAGCTCATCTGGATCCGGTCCTGCTGACCCAGCCTGAACCCCCCTAGACCCCTCAGCTCATTTGGGTCCGGTCCTGCTGACCCAGCCTGAACCCCCAGACCCCTCAGCTCATTTGGGTCCGGTCTGTGTGTCAGGTCCCAGGGTCAGATCCAGACCTGCAGAAGCTATGTGGAACACACCTCAGACCAGCTGAAACAGTGTTTATTTAAACCCAGGTTCCAGAGCCGCCGGTCTCAGCTGCATTTGAGGAGAGTTTGGATTCTTTTAAGCTGAAAGTTTTTATCTGTTTATCTGATTTGTTTGTTTGTTTTCCTCATGCCTTCTGCTCTAATGCTTGGAATGTTTTATGTAAAGCACTTGAATTGTCTTGTACATGAAATGTGCTGTGGAAATAAACCTGCCCTGCCTTGAATACGGGGGCGAAAAAGATAAGATTAAAAAAATAAATAAAACTAGACTGAAACTAAGCATTTAGAAAAAAATGAAAAATAATAAAAACTGTCAAAACCTGCTCAGAAAACAAATTAAAACAAACTGAATTAGAGAAAAAAAAGTCCAAACTAAATAAAACTGTACTAGAATGAAAAATCCAAAACTATTAGAACCTTGGTTTGTAAATCTGTCCATGTGATGTGAAAATGGAGTCTGTTAACCTGGTGTCCGTCTGTCCCGCCCACAGACTGAGTGAAGCACATCCGTTTAGTTTAGTTTAGTTTAGTTAGTTTAGTTAGTTTAGTTTAGTTTAGTTTAGTTTAGTTCAGTTCAGTTTAGTTTAGTTTAATTTAGTTTAGTTTAGTTGTAGTTCAGTTTTAGTTTAGTTTAGTTTAGTTCAGTTCAGTTTAGTTTAGTTTAGTTTAGTTCAGTTCAGTTTAGTTTAGTTTAGTTTAGTTTAGTTCAGGTTTAGTTTAGTTTGGTTTGGTTCAGTTTAGTTTAGTTCAGTTCAGTTCAGTTTAGTTTAGTTTAGTTCAGTTCAGTTTAGTTTAGTTTAGTTCAGTTTAGTTTAGTTTAGTTTAGTTCAGTTTAGTTTAGTTTAATTTAGTTTAGTTTAGTTCAGTTTAGTTTAGTTAGTTCAGTTTAATTTAGTTAATTTAGATTAGTTTAGTTAATTTAGTTTAGTTTAATTTAGTTTAGTTTAGTGTAGTTTAGTTAATTTAGTTTAGTTTAATTTAGTTTAGTTTGGTTTAGTTCAGTTCAGTTTAGTTTAGTTTAGTTCAGTTTAGTTCAGTTTAGTTCAGTTTAGTTTAGTTTAGTTTAGTTTAGTTCAGTTTAGTTTAGTTCAGTTTAGTTTAGTTTAGTTCAGTTTGGTTTAGTTTAGTTTAGTTCAGTTTAGTTTAATTTAGTTTAGTTTAGTTCAGTTTAGTTTAGTTCAGTTCAAGTTCAGTTCAGTTTAGTTTAGTTTGGTTTGGTTCAGTTTAGTTTAGTTTAGTTCAGTTCAGTTCAGTTTAGTTTAGTTTAGTTTAGTTTGGTTTGGTTCAGTTTAGTTTAGTTTAGTTTAGTTTAGTTTAGTTTAGTTCAGTTCAGTTTAGTTTAGTTTAGTTTAGTTTAGTTTAGTTTAGTTTAGTTTAGTTCAGTTCAGTTTAGTTTAGTTCAGTTCAAGTTCAGTTCAGTTTAGTTTAGTTTGGTTTGGTTCGGTTTAGTTTAGTTTAGTTTAGTTTAGTTCAGTTCAGTTCAGTTTAGTTTAGTTTAGTTTAGTTTAGTTTAGTTCGGTTCGGTTCAGTTTAGTTTAGTTTAGTTCAGTTCAGTTCAGTTTAGTTTAATTTAGTTTAGTTTAGTTCAGTTCAGTTTAGTTTAGTTCAGTTCAAGTTCAGTTCAGTTTAGTTTAGTTTGGTTTGGTTCGGTTTAGTTTAGTTTAGTTTAGTTCAGTTCAGTTCAGTTTAGTTTAGTTTAGTTTAGTTCAGTTCAGTTCAGTTTAGTTTAGTTTAGTTTGGTTTGGTTCAGTTTAGTTTAGTTTATTTCAGACACAGACATAATATAAAACATATGGGGAAAAAAAAACAAAACACAAAACAATACAAAAATTAAAAAAATCCAATAATGGAAATAAAAGAACAAGTGTTGTGCCTGAAAGGGAGCATGTAGAAGCGGCTACTCATCCAGTCGTCCCGTCCTCAGACTGCCAGTGCCTCAGTATTCATCCTGGTTCTTACGTACTTCCACCTCTGCAGCTGTTGGACCGTCCCATGTTTGAAAGGTGCCACAGCAGGAGGAGAAGCTGTTTGTGATGGGAGTGGGTTTGATAGGAACAGGTCTGAGTGTAGACAGGCAGAGCGCTTTGGTCTGGAAGGCTTCTGCCCCTGAAGGCCGCTGTTGACTTCATCTTTTTTTTTTTTTTTTCTTTAACATATTTATATGTTTAGTTTTATACAGAGTACAATAGGAATATGAAAAGTACAGTGCAATATTAATATAATAACATGACATGAACAGATCAGAAACATAGCCAGAGGACAAAATATGCAAACAAAACTAATGCATCAACTTACACAAAGTTCATCCCTGTTCCATAGATCAGTGGTTTTGATAGCTTTGTTATTTTCAGAATACTGAATATTTGAAAGATATTGAGTAAACTCAATTTAAAAGATTACGAAGGAAGGTTTGTGATTTGAGAATTTAGATTTATGAATGTGGTATTTAGCCAAATATAGAATTAAATAGAATAAAATAAATAAATAAATAAATAAATAAATAAATGAATGAATGAATGAATGAATGAGTGAATGAATCAAAAAAATGAAAACAAAAAAAAAGGATTTAGATTAATAATATAGTATTGATCTGATTAGTTAGCAGGATATGAGAAAATACCAAACAATATTTTTTGATTAAGTAAGAGAAAAATCAGAAACAAATGAAAAAAAACAGACATTTTGCCAGAAAACCTTTGAGAAGGGACAGGAACCAAAACAGATGATCGACATTTCTTCTGACTGATTACAAAAGGAGCAGTTCACACTGATGTCCTTTTACATCTGTGTAGGAACAGTTTGCAAGGAAAGAAACGATGAATACATTTGAGAGAAACTTCTTTTATCTTGTTTATTATTAAATCCTTAGAGGGTAGACACCAGATTTTCTTCCATTTCAGGTTTAGAAAGAGATTATTCCAAAATAAGACACCACATTTAGAACAGAAACACATTCTTTTGGAATAAACCACATCTAATTGTTGTTGTTTACTCTGTTTTTGGCCAGATAAAATAAATGTGTCCAACTTCAGAGTCAGACAGGTTCAGTTTGAACAGAGGTGGTTCATGATCTGCACAACTGTTGACTTCCTCTCTTTATTTATTTGTTTATTTATTTTTATTTTCTTCTTTTTATTTATTTTTTAAATATAATATAGTGTAATATAATATAATATAATATAATATAATATAATATAATATAATATAATATAATATAATATAATATAAAATAATACAATTTAATATAGTGTAATATAATATAATATATATATATAATACAATATAATACAATATAATATAGTGTAATATCATATAATATAATATAGTGTAATATAATACAATATAATATAATATAGTGTAATATAATATAATATAATATAATACAGTGTAATATAGTATAATATAATTTAATATAGTGTAATATAATTTAATATAGTGTAATATAATATAATATAATATGGTGTAATATAAAATAATACAATTTAATATAGTGTAATATAATATAATATAATATAATTTAATATAGTGTAATATCATATAATATAATATAATATAATATAATATAATATAATATAATATAGTGTAATATAATATAATATAATATAATTAATATAGTGTAATATCATATAATATAATATATGTGTAATATAATATAATATAATATAATATAATATAATATAGTGTAATATAATATAATATAATATAATATAATATAATATAATATAATATGGTGTAATATTAAAATAATACAATTAATATAGTGTAATATAATATAATATAATATAATATAATATAATATATAAATATAATATAATATAATATAACATAATTTAATATAGTGTAATATCATATAATATAATATAGTGTAATATAATATAATATAATATAGGTAATATAATATAATATAATATAATATAATAATATGGTGTAATATAAATAATACAATTTAATATAGTGTAATATAATATAATATAATATAATCTAATATAATTATAATACAATATAATATAGTGTAATATAATATAATATAACTATAATATAATATAATATAATATAATACAATATAATATAGTGTAATATAATATAATATAATATAGTGTAATATAGTATAATATAATTTAATATAGTGTAATATAGTGTAATATAATTTAATATAGTGTAATCATCATAATATATATACTATAATATAATATAATATAACATGATATACTATAATATGGTGTAATATAAAATAATACAATTTAATATAGTGTAATATAATATAATATAATATAATATAATATAATATAATATAGTGTAATATAATATAATATAATATAGTGTAATATAATATAATATAATACAGTGTAATATAGTATAATATAATTTAATATAGTGTAATATAGTGTAATATAATATAATATAATATAGGTAATATAATATAATATAATATAATATAGTGTAATATAATATAATATAATATAATATAATATATATAATATAATATAGTGTAATATAGTATAATAATTTAATATAGTGTAATATAATATAATATAATAATATAATATAATATAGTGTAATATAATATAATATAATATAATATAATATAATATCTGTTGACTTCCTCTCCCCGCTTTAACTCTCACACACATGACGTCACTCAACACAAAAACATGGGATAACCCCGAATAACCACGTGCGCGGTCGGAAAATCTGATTTGACGTCAGTGCCTATGTAAGGCACGTCGGTGATGCCATATATGGTAGTTTCCGCCTCTGACGGCTCCTGAATGGAAAAGCGGGCGGAGCCGCGGTGGCCCCGCCCCTTCCCCAGCTGTTATCAGTGAAGTGAGTGGAAGTGTGTGTTGTGTTCACAGCTGGTGTGTGTGAGAGACAGGACAGGTGGTCCAGGGTCTGCAGCTCTAAACAACACTGTCCTCCAGTAGATGATCAGCAGAGGTGAGGGAACCCAGAGGACCATCAGCTGAAGGTGTGCTGACCTGTGTGTGTGTGTGACGTGTGCAGGTATGACCTCCACCTGGGACCTCCTGGACATAACCGCAGGGGAGCTGGTGCGCATCCTCAGGACCCCCCGGGACCAGTGCGCGTCCTCCGGCTGTGTGGTCCTGGACTGCAGGCCCTTCCTGGACTTCTCGCTGACCCACATACGCGAGTCCCGGAACGTCAACTGGAACTCGGTGCTGCGCCGCAGGTCCAAGGGCTCCGCGGTGGCTCTGGAGTGGCTGGTGCCGGACAAGGCGTTCCTGGGCCGGCTGCGGAGCGGGGAGTGGAGCCCCGTGGTGGTGGTGGATGAGAGGAGCGGCTCCGCGGACGAGCTGAAGCCGGACAGTGTGGCCCACATGCTGCTCGCAGCCCTGGGCGGTGAGGTCCGCTCCAGCATCTGCTTCCTGCAAGGTGAGCCCTGGACCTCCACACCTGGACAGAACATCTACAGGTTTACAGCACACATGAACACACACACTGAAGATGGCAACAAGAAAAGGCATTTCAGCAAATGTGTTTAAGACAAAAACATTTAAAGACACACTGGAAAAAAAAAAAAAGTAACTGAACTGAATTTTCACTGTTTATTTGACAGATTTGTCCTGAATTTTTCAGATACAGGAAAATATCAATGAAATGACACAAACAGACTGAGTTTACATGTCCAATGGAAAAGAACAGGAAAAAACTGCAACTGTCAGTAACCAGAAAATGTACATTTTTTAAAAGATTTTTTTCATTTATTTTCTATGTATGAGATTAAACTGTTAATTTAAAGTTTAATACTGTAAAAAAAAATAAAAAACCCCAGATAAAATTACTGACAGTTAACAGTAACAGAAGTATTAGTTCTGTCAGTTGAACCAGACTTGTTTGTTCATTGACAAATATCTTGTGTAATTACAGGAGGTTTCACAACAAAACTGTTGAATAAATGTATTTTTGTGAATGTAGAACATGTATAAGCACTGATAAACTGTCCAAATACAGTTTTTATCAGTGGATTGGACAACTGAGTCTCACTGAAAATTATATGTACATATATATATATATATATATATATATATATATAGGGAATTGGATTGTTTTAATACATGTAAATATTCTTTATTAAACATTAAAAAGTCCAAAAAAAAAAGCAAAATCTCATGTAAAGTTAGGGCAAAAAACTGTATTTTAATTATGGAAAATTACCATATTTTTATGAGATGGTTATTTTCTGTTATTTTACAGCATTTTTTTGGTGCCCCAGCTGCCAGAATATTACAGTTATTTTATGTTTGTTGTTTTTTGTTTTTTTTTTATAAAGTGCACAAGGCAGAATAGATAAACAGTAGTATTTTAAAAAATCCCAACAACAATATATCTAATAAAAATAAATAAATAAATGCATCAGAGAGTTCAGTCTATTTTAAAGAATTCTTCATAAATTGTCAAGGTGCCAGTGCTTTTTCTGTTAAAGATCAATTCTAAAGATCTGATATATTGTTCAGATTCTATCAGGAAGTCTTTAAACTTTGGGTGTATTTTGCAAGGTAACAGTGGTCCTTTTATGTGAGCCTGTTATAGGTCACTCATAGAAATACTCTGACCTTCAACATTTCAGCCGTAGTTTGTTATTGGAGGACGCAACAAGACTTTAGTACTTTATTTTTTTTTCAAAATTTTATATCATCATGTGGAAAATCAAGGTCAATGAAGTTACCATATTTGGTAAAAAGAAATCTAGGACGTGTATAGGGAAGATATGGTACAGATCACAATATGATATATCATGATACAGTTAAAAAGGCCATTTTTTGCTTGTTTCTTTTTTTTTTTTTTTTTTTTTTAGATTTTTTTCCTGGAAGTATTGAATTCCAGCACAAATCTGCACCAATCCTGAACACATTTTTATTTGATCCCAACAGGATCTAATGTTCCATCACAAATTTTTTCTGAGTCTCCTCGTTTCCAAAGGAGCTCCCATCTGCCTCTCAGACAGTCTAAAGGGTTTTTAGGAGGATTCAGAGAACCATGATTTAATAAAACAGTGTAAAATAACTATACATAAGATAGAAACAATAAAGAAAAACAAAAAAACAAAGTGAACCTCCGCCATATCTGCATTTGAATAAACACCTAAAAATATCCATGCAGTACTTTTTAATGTCAGTACAGTATTGTGAAATGAAATATCGCGATATATTGCAGAACTGATATTTTCGAACCGCCCTAGACGTGTATATATATGTAAAAAAAATACAAAAACTACACATGTAATGTGAAAAGAACATGTATTTTAGAACATTCGACCCCCATGCGTGCTGGTCCAGACCCCTGTCCACATCCACATGACCCCTTTGAACATCATTCCTTACATTAGTTCCATTACTAGATTACTTTTTTATTTAATTACTGGTTTTCTTTAGTAATATTATTAGATCCAAAAAACCATCCATCTTGTACAAAAATGTTTGTTTTAGTTCAGATAGACAGAGCTGTGCAACCAGACAGACAACCAGAGGGAATTTCACACAGACCCAAACAAGAACAAATGCAATGAAAAGAATGGAAATAAACAGAAGTATGGAAGAATGGAACAAACGACTGGAAATTAAGGAATCAGTTAAAAACATCTACTGACCATAGATGACTGACACCTGGGTTAATTAAATATATGTACATATATGTTATACCGCTGCTGACCTGAAGGAGCTGTCAGGTCTGCATTTGTGTCGTTTTTTTAATTTTTTTTGTGTGTGTTATATAGAATGTGAAAATTGTTTTGAATGATTCTATTGTATGTGATTTGCATTGACAAGTTGTAAAGATTATTGTAAGGACCCCAGGAAGAAAAGCTGTAGCTGTGGTAGAGCTGATGGAGGAAAGAAAGAAAGAAAGAAAGAAAGAAAGAAAGAAAGAAAGAAAGAAAGAAAGAAAGAAAGAAAGAAAGAAAGAAAGAAAGTTCATGGTACTGAACAAAGCAGGTCCACTCACTGTTCATGCCCAGGTGGGCCTTCCAGACCCTGTAGACCACATTGGGCCTTCCAGACCCTGTAGACCACACTGGGCCTTCCAGACCCTGTAGACCACATTGGGCCTTCCAGACCCTGTAGACCACACTGGGCCTTCCAGACCCTGTAGACCACATTGGGCCTTCCAGACCCTGTAGACCACACTGGGCCTTCCAGACCCTGTAGACCACATTGGACCTCAGATTGTTGTCTGACTGGAACTGTTGCTGTCACTGTCTTATGTATGTGGAAATGACCAAAAATAGGAACTTGCTCGATAAAAGGCTTAAACAACACCATTATGAATTAAAACAAACAAACGAACAAAAACCTGAGTCTGTGATTAAAATGCACTGAACCCATTTTGAAGTCCGTGTTAAAGTCTCCAGTGTGAGGCCAGTGGGTGAACGGCTGAAGCTGTTCCTCAGTGGGAGCTTCTTTTTCATGTTCATGTCCTCCAGTGGTCCACATGCCTTCATACATAAGACACTGTCAGCAGGACTTTGGCTGGTGAAGGTTTGGAGCTGAAGGCTTTGTGTCCTGGTTTTAGGAGGATTTGAGGGCTTTTCCGAGGCCTATCCAGAGCTGTGTCCCAGCAGTAACATGTGTACAGCTGAAGCAGAGCCCACAGCCACAGGCCGGAGGACGCCAGCGTATGATCAGGTACCCAAACACTCCTGCTTACAGGTCCCCCGTCTGTTCTGTGATGTAATCGAACAGAAGCGGTCCACAGCTTACATCATAAAGCTCTTAAAGCTCTTTATGTTGGAGCAGGGCTGTCAGACTCCTGTTAGTCCACGTCCACATTCAGCTGAATCTGATCTGCACTGGGCCGCACCAGGAAAATAACAACAGAGTTATATAGAGACAATGTCAACTCTAAACTGTCCTCTAAAAAAAGTAGATTTACATAATGAGCAGGTTTCCATCTACAAACCATCCTTTCAAAAATGTGAATAACATGAACAAACTGAACAAATGTTGTAATTGAACACTATTCTGCCTCAGTTTATCATTTCCACATGTTCATTAGAACGTACAGATCACAGTGGATCTACAAACACACACAACATTTAAGAACAGACAGAATATTAGTACAATTGAACTGACTTCTCTTACGACATTTCAGGTTATTTGCATTTTTTTTGCAAAATTCTCCTTTATTTTAGTGTAAATCCATGAAAATATTCACATTTCCGAACAGAAACATATTCAGTTGTCCTTATTTCTGTTCTTCTGATCGTATTGGACTGGTCCTGCCCACTGCAGACTGAACTGGTCTGAATGTGGAACCTGAGCTCAAAGGATTGGTCAGATTTTAGTTACATTTTTGCATTTCACAAATTCCTCCCAGGGCCGGACTGGACCCTTTGGTGGGCCGGTTTTGGCCCCCGGGCCACATGTTTGACAGCTGTGGGTTCCATCCTAAAGCTCCTGTAAGGCTCTTTATGTCTGAATATGAGACACACTGAGCTGTGGAGCGGCTGCTGTCGTTTCCTGAACATGTGGTGGGTGTTTTGTGGATTCCAGGACGGTCCGGTGGAGCTCCTGCCCTTCCTGTTCCTGGGCAGTGCCGTCCACTCGTCCCGCAGAGACACCCTGGTGGCGGCGGGCATCACGGCCGTGCTCAACGTTTCCTCTTCCTGTCCGAACTTCTACGAAGGCGAGTTTGAGTACCTGAGGCTGACGGTGGAGGACAGTCTGGCTGCTGACATCAGAGCGTGCTTCTCCACAGCCATCGCCTTTATCGGTGAGTCTGAAGATGAGATGAGTGTGGTCAGCAGCGATGACCACTGGTGAGGAGCCCTGTTAACCCCTTCATGCACAGTGCTCACTCCAGTGGACAGCTGTTCTACTGTATATTCATGTGTTTGGTTGTTTTTGTTCCACATCAGCCAACACAGTGGACGCTCACACTGCAAAAATCAAAATTTTACCGAGTGTGTTTTTCTCATTTCTAGTCCAAATATGCCATCACACTTAAAATCAGACAGAATCACCTAAAGAGGAACTCTGAGTGAGATAGAAGAAGTTATTTATAGACAACAGATCTGCAAAATCTGATTTCAAGTAATCCTACCAAGATCATTTTCACTTGTTCCACTGGCAGATTTTTTTGCTTGAATGAAGCGAAAAAAGAATGTTCCTCTTTGGGTGATTCTGTCTTATTTTAAGTGTGACGAGATATTTGGACTAGAAATGAGACAAATACACTTGGTCAGTTAGATTTTTGCAGTGCATGCACCATCCCATCCACTGTTCTTCAGACTGTTACTGTAACTGCACTGTTCTGATAAACCTGATCTGCACTAACATGTTGGAGTGGAAACCAATTGCTAATTGTTATTAGACTGTAATTAGCAATTTATTTTTTAAGCAAAAACGTTTTGGGGTTTTTTGCATATTATCGCCATGAAATGAGCAATAACTAGTATTACAGCATGTTAATATATGAGAAAAAATAAGATTAGCAGCATTTAAAATGTTTGTATTTCATAGTTTTCACACAGTTTATCAGTAAATACATGTTTTTTGCTTCATAAATTAAATGCATGGTGTCCAGCTGAGTGGACATTTTGGGAACTCCATGAAAACTAGGTTCATAAAAGAAAATTTCAATGTTTTTTCTTTCATGCCTAAAGAGGAATAGAAACAGTCCGAAAAAATCTTGATTAAGGTTCTCATAATTCATGCATGAAAGGGTTAATGTAAAACAGCTAAAACTGTCGGTTTCCTGGGTCTCAGGAGGATTTTATCTCCATGAAATGAGTAATAACTAATATTAGAGTATGAGAAAATGGGAGAAAACATTAGCGATTTAGCAAATAGCGGCATTAAAAATGTTTTTATTTCATAGTTTTCACACAGTTTATCACTTTCTGATGATGAGTTTTAAATCCATGTTTCTTTGCTTCATTAATTCAACCCATGGTGTCCAGCTGACGGGACATTTTTGTGACTCCATAAGAAATAGGTTCATAAAAAAATTTTGCTCGCATTGTTTTTTTCTGCCTAAAGAAGAATATGATCACTCAAGAAAACAATATTGACTAAGGTTCTCATAATTCATGCATGAAAGGGTTAAGATCATTTTAAGACAAAATGGAACTTGATTCATCTCAGATTTACAGCAAAGAGGAATAAAAGCTCTAATAATAGTGCATCATAAATTCAACAACACTGCTTTTTTGGTGAATGTTAGAATTAAATGAGCTCAGAATAGATAAGATAACTTACAGATGAATGTAGTAGGAGAATATTATGCCATGTGTTTATGACAATATGTAAATAAAAGCATATGGAAATAAAGTAGAAAGTACAAAGAGCAGTAAGTAATTAAGGGCAAGTGTGTAACAAGGTAATGGTCAAAGGAACACAAATTAAGTAAAAAAAAAAAAAAAGAAAGAAAATGGACTATAACAGAATAGAATTATGATTAAAAATGCACACAGTATTAATTTATGTTTGAAAAAAAAAAAATGCTGTACAGGATATTTACATATTAAAAACTCCAACATGTAGACATTTTACATTCAGTAAAAAGGTATTGTTATTTTGTTCATTAACGTCTTGACTTGACATTTCATCAATTACTTGTTCTGTTATTGGTCCAGATAAGAACACAAGATATTCCATTTATTGTCATAAGAGTACAGATATAGTACACTAGTAAAGGTGCAGTAAAGTATTAGTATATAATTAATACATAATAATATGAGAAGGCGGAATCAAGGTTATTATCGTTAACGAAAACTAACAAAACGATGAAAACTAGAATTGAAAAAAAAACATTTTCGCTAACTGAAATAAATAAAAACTATAATTAAAAGAAAAAACGATAACTAACTGAAACTGTATTGTGTGTTTACAAAACTAACTAAAATATATAAAAATTATGGATAAAATTCCCTTTGTTTTCATCTTTGTCGATGTCGGATTGATACAAAATCGATTATTTCGCTGGAGCAATTTTAGCTGCTGGCATCGTATGGTACTTCAAGGTCCGTCACTTGTGTTCACTTGTGGTTTCCAGTCGTCTTCTGGTCCCCACTCTACCTGGAAACATGGAGACTAAAGCAGCAGAGTCCTGTCTGGGATTGATTTGAATACAACAGAGAAGATGTGAAAGGAAAAAAAAAAAAAACCTAAATTAAAACTAAGCATTTACAAGAAAACGAAAACTAATAAAAACTATCAAACCTGCTCCGAAAACTAATTAAAACGAACTGAATTAGAGAAAAAAAAAGTCCAAACTAAATAAACTAGAATGAAAAATCCTAAACTATTAGAACCTTGGGTGGAGTCAGAGGTTTTCTAAACAGTCTAATCCCATAAATGTCGATCCAGGAGTTGACGCTGAGGCTTTATTTCCTCGCTCACTGTCAGCCCCATTAACAGTTGTGTCTCATCTTATTGTTCGAAGAACTCATTTGGTTCAGTTAGCCATCTTTTCTACTTTCAATGTATCATAAATATCCTGAAATGTCTATAAGCAGCTTGTGTGTCATAATCCATTTGGAGGCCCAGATTTATGGACTTAATGTTCTAATCATCTGGTTACAAAACAACTGGATTATACAGCCCAACAGGAGGTGCAAACACATATAATGGAGCTGTTTTCCTTTTTTTTTTGACTCTTTATTGTTAATAATTGGCTCAGGAGTGGACAGTCCAGTCCAGTTTCAGTCTATTCAGTCCATGAAAATGCAATAACATAGGATCTAGTTTAGGATGAGGGACCCAGACACTGAGTTGAAGATATTTCAAATATATACTTACTAACATTCTGTAGAACACAGGCCTCTTATACTGTAACACTCATGACCGACAAGACATGGAAAAGTCATAAAACACCCTAAACTGAACCAGAAACCTATCCACAAAACCTCAAATGAACTAAGATTTTGTTCCATCTCTTAGAATACTGATGAAAACAACAACAGTACATTTTAAACCCATTTTAACTCCAGTTAAAAAGTCCCAAGGGTTTGAAGCTGTGATATATTTTTATTAGTGCTGGACAGCGATGAAAATTTTTAATCACAATTAATCGTGCGGATTTCTGCGATTAATCACAATTAATTGCATAGTTATATGGGGGGGTGCCGGTATCAACAGTGTGTATTTCCTTTCAGTGATATTTCAGACTGCAGTACTCCGCTGATAAAAATAATTGCACATGTCAGTGCTTCCAAACACCTGTGTCCTTCTCCCCCCCCCACCATCTGAAGACATTTAAATGAAAATGTCCATGGAACAGACCGCTACTGTTACACATGTTTATGTCCACACATGTTTATTTACACTTGTGAGTGATTGACAGGAGTCTTAGTCCCACTAATCAGTACTAATACTAATAAGAACAATAATATGTGATGTTCAGCTGTTCAAAGTAAACAAAGGGGGCCCTCTAGTGGTGGGAATAAGTGTCACTAACGTATGTTTTGTCCTTGCGGTGTTCCCGTAGTCAGTTCAGACATAAGAAGGAACTAACAGACACGTTTCTTTCACTCTGTTTGTATGGCCCCAAAAACGTTTGTCTGTGAGTATTTTCTGTTCAGTTGTTGTCAGAATGAATAGTATCAAATATCTCTGATGTGAACCTTTGTTGTTGGATAAAAAGACGTTGAAAATCTTAAATTAATCTGTAAATGCTAATCGTTAGTGTGTCTATGGATTTTCCCATTCAAGTTAGCATGGAGCTAGTGGTCTTTTTCCCATTCATTTACATGTCTAATGCCATGTAAACGTACTAAGGCAGTGAACAGAACTCAGACAGATTTAGTTTGTATGTGTCAGTTTTACAGTGAGTCTACAGGAACAGATTTGGACACAAGTTTTGGACGTCCGTCTTTTCTTGTTAAACCTGTTGTCTATCTGCAGCTAATCGCTACACGCACACAAGCAGAAGAATAGGAGTTAGAATAAAACGCCATTAACGGGAGAGAAAAAAGTTGTTGGCGTTATTTAATGAATGTGTTAACACGGTAATAACGCGGTAACTTGCCCAGGCCTAGTTTTTATTAAAAACCTTAACATGAGAAGATGATGATGTTTTCACGGTATTATCAACCTCTACAAACTAAACTTCATTAAAACTCACACATTCAAGTGGACATTCTTTTTATAGATTACTTTCCTCAGGCTTCTTTAAAGTTTGCGTAGTTACTCAGTTATAGTACCAGGAAACTTAACATTACAGGTAAACCAGTGGTTCCCAACCTTTAACAGCTCGTGACCCCATTTTAACGTCACAAATTTCTGGTGACCCCCAACACTTAAAGACGTGCATAAACGGTACCACAGCGCTTCAGTTTCAGACTTTGTCATGTCTTTTATGCTTTGTGATTGTCTCTAAAAACTCACCATGTATTTTTTATTAGTACATTTTTTTTTTTTTTTTTTTCCAAAAATCCATTATTAGAAATTCCAGGCGACCCCATTTGAATTCCAGGCGACCCCATGTGGGGTCCCGACCCCACTGAACTAAAACTACAACTAAACTAAAACTAAACTAAACTAAACTAAACTGAACTAAACTAAAACTAAACTACAACTAAAACTAAACTAAACTACAACTAAACTAAACTAAACTACAACTAAACTAAACTAAACTAAACTGAACTAAACTAAACTAAACTAAAACTAAACTACAACTAAAACTAAACTACAACTAAACTAAAACAACAACTAAACTAAAACTAAACTCCAACTAAACTTAAACTAAACTCCAACTAAACTAAAACTACAACTAAACTACAACTAAACTAAAACTAAACTCCAACTAAACTTAAACTAAACCCCAACTAAACTAAAACTCCAACTAAACTCCAACTAAACTAAAACTAAACTCCAACTAAACTCCAACTAAACTAAAACTAAGCATTTAAAAAAAAAACAACAAAACTAATAAAAACTACCAGACCTGCTCTGAAAACAATTAAAACGAACTGAATTAGAGACAAAAAAGTCCAAACTAAATAACACTAAACTAGAATGAAACATCCAAAACTATTTGAACCTTGGTTTGTAAATGTGTCCATATGATGTGAAATGGAGTCCGTTAACGTGTCGTCCTCTTGGCCCCGCCCACAGACTCGGTGAAGCACCGCGGCGGTCGGGTGCTGGTGCACTGCCAGGCTGGGATCTCCCGCTCCGCCACCATCTGCCTGGCCTACCTCATGCACACCCAGCGCGTCCGACTCGACGAGGCCTTCGACTTCGTGAAGCGGCGGCGGCACGTCATCTCCCCAAACCTGGCCTTCATGGGACAGCTGCTGCAGTTCGAGACCGATGTCCTCTGTCAGGGCTGACGGACAGGCGGACGGACGTCCTCTGTCAGGGCTGACGGACAGACGGACGTCCTCTGTCAGGGCTGACGGACAGACGGATGTCCTCTGTCAGGGCTGACGGACAGGCGGACGTCCTCTGTCAGGGCTGACGGACAGACGGACGTCCTCAGTCAGGGCTGACGGACAGACGGACGTCCTCTGTCAGGGCTGACGGACAGACGGACGTCCTCTGTCAGGGCTGACGGACAGACGGACGTCCTCAGTCAGGGCTGACGGACAGACGGACGTCCTCTGTCAGGGCTGACGGACAGACGGACGTCCTCTGTCAGGGCTGACGGACAGACGAACGTCCTCTGTCAGGGCTGACGGACAGACGGACGTCCTCTGTCAGGGCTGACGGACAGACGGACGTCCTCAGTCAGGGCTGACGGACAGACGGACGTCCTCTGTCAGGGCTGACGGACAGACGGACGTCCTCAGTCAGGGCTGACGGACAGACGGACGTCCTCTGTCAGGGCTGACGGACAGGCGGACGTCCTCTGTCAGGGCTGACGGACAGACGAACGTCCTCTGTCAGGGCTGACGGACAGACGAACGTCCTCTGTCAGGGCTGACGGACAGACGGACGGACGTCCTCTGTCAGGGCTGACGGACAGACGGACGTCCTCTGTCAGGGCTGACGGACAGACGGACGTCCTCAGTCAGGGCTGACGGACAGACGGACGTCCTCTGTCAGGGCTGACGGACAGACGGACGTCCTCAGTCAGGGCTGACGGACAGACGGACGTCCTCTGTCAGGGCTGACGGACAGGCGGACGTCCTCTGTCAGGGCTGACGGACAGGCGGACGTCCTCTGTCAGGGCTGACGGACAGACGGACGTCCTCAGTCAGGGCTGACGGACAGACGGACGTCCTCAGTCAGGGCTGACGGACAGGCGGACGTCCTCTGTCAGGGCTGACGGACAGACGGACATCCTCTGTCAGGGCTGACGGACAGACGGACGTCCTCTGTCAGGGCTGACGGACAGACGGACGTCCTCAGTCAGGGCTGACGGACAGACGGACGTCCTCTGTCAGGGCTGACGGACGCAGGAAATGAAGCTGACTGCACTTTCAAAGGAGCCGTCCTGCCTCTGGTGGGCGTCCTGCTGGACTCTAAGCATCATGGGCATTATCAGGATGTCAGTCATGCGTACAAAAACACTGTGTGCTTTAGATGCACCTTCCAGTAAAAGTCCGCTCCACTCACCTCAGATCATGCTGGGATAAGCAGGAGCTACCTGTTAACTACAGGTGAACTCATGTGTCGAGTAATGGCAGAACAATCCAGTAGTATTTACTAATGCTGATCATATTAACTAAAATATTAAATTACTTAGATTCATTAACATTGCCGGTAGTTAATTCAGTAAGAAGCAATAACAAGTTAATTAAAGGTTATCTAATGAGTCTAAGCTAATTTTGATGGTACTTATTTTATGAAAGGTATTCATTTACACATTGAAATTCATGAAGAGGCTGTGAGTGGTTAATATACTCAAACATCTGAAGAGTTCAGATTTAATTAATACAATATTAAGGAGTAACTCTACACAAATGTCTTTTGAACATTTATTAATGGATTACATGTTAATTTAGATTCTAACTAATATAAATGAACGGTAACATTTATGTGATGAATGAAACAGTGTGATTAAGACAAATTTCTTCTATGAATTTATTTAAGAGTATTTATATTTGTCTGTTCAGAGTCAGTGATGACCATGACCTAAATGCTGTTAATGGACATCTTGCAGAAGTTGGTACTTTGTTAATATGACCACATTAGTAAATGGTTCCTGGACACATGAGTTCATGTGTATTTTTACTCCCATACCTAAAGTTCGTTCACGTCTCCTTTGTGTTCAAGCTCTAACGTGTTTACATGAGTGCAGTGGGCGCTTGTGCTCGGGTCGCCGACTGCAGCTGCTAACCTCAGTTTGTACTTTCAGAAGAAACTAGAAGCTGAGAACGCAGACATCTACTGTCAGTGAAAATGTCACTGAATGACCATGAACCCAACTGACTGGGAGCCCCAGCAGCTGGTGCTTCTTCAGGGAAGTTCAGCCTTTTGTGTTTGTGTGCATGACAGGTCATTGGACTGTGTGCCTCTTTTGCAAGGGCTGTCTAACTTTTATAATGACAGTTTATTCCTTCACATTTAGAACCACTGTGACACAACATGTCTGTTTGAGACACAACTGTGTTTACTACGTAGGGCAATAATTCCACTTTATTTGTAATTTATTAAAACCTTGTCCTGAGATCGAATACACTTACAGACTGGAAGAATTTGTTTTTAACATGTAAATAGAATTTTTATCTTTATTTATTTAAAAATTGGTTTGACTTTACTATTATTACTGTCTTTTGCACTTTAAATGTACAAATGATTCCTGCTGTTTTTCCAGTTATAAAATTATGCCAAACAAAAACCACTGAGTCTGTTGTACAATTTTTAAGTAATAATGGTGCAACATGGTGTAACGCACTGTACAGAAGTCCCAGAATGTCACAAAATACATGGTTTCTAGTTAGTTCCATTGACTCTGCACACACGCACACGCATGCATGCATACGCGCACACGCACACACATGCATGCACACACAGACGCACACACGCACACACGCATGCACACACACGCACACACACACACACACACACACACACACACACACACACATGCATACATGCACACACACACACACACACATACCCGTTTTTGCTACCCCGTGGGATCCAATGACATACTGGTGTCTGGTGGGATCCACCCTTTCTGAAGGTCCTACAGCTTTGATTTTAACTTGTAAAATCATGAAAAATTTAAGGGAACACAAAAATCACTTGAAACATCTAAAACTCACAGAAAAAATTTAAACCTGAATTTTGATGATTTTGGGGACCAAACCTGTATTCTGCCCCCCCTTGGGGACCGGAACTGCTTTTCCTATTTGCATGTAATTACAGCACTGTTGTGACAGTCTAGAGCTATGATGCACATCTACAGTGACTGACTGTCCACAGTGGCACATCAACTGATCAGATTTTCAATCTGAAACACAAGCGTTGCCCGTATATGATTTGAATTATCATTACTTTAGTCATATTGGTTCAACATGTTGTTAATGTTCCTTCATATGTTCCTTTATAATGATATCATCCAGTGACCCCTAACATTACCCAGCATTTATACTGCTTTCAGCTGTCAAAAGTCAAGCAACATCAATCATGAGTTGTTTTGAGATCTGTTGTAAATGAAGTTATTTTTAAACTGAAGGATGGTTTGTTGATTGATTGATCGATCAGCCCCAGTCTGGTCTTGGGACCTTCACAAAGAAAAATGTCTATTCAATTACAGATCACCATGACTGTTTTTATTTGTGTTATTGCACGTCCAACAGTAAAGTGGCAGTTGAACAGATGGACTCCACATGTCCAACAATTAAAGTTCTTTAGAACAACAGAGAGCAGGAACTGTGCAAGATTCAATCTCACATGAGCAGTGACCCTGAATCAAAAACTACACACACAACACGGTTTTATACTGAATTTTACAGCTTCAGTCTGTGTCAGGCTCATAAAATCTTGAGACATGATGGAAGAGATCCTAAAATGCAGTCAAGACGTGTCTTCCTCTCCCTCCAACTGCTTCCTGCTCATCTTCCTCTTCAACTGCTTCCTGCTCATCTTCCTCTCTCTCCAACTGCTTCCTGCTCATCTTCCTCTCTCTCCAACTACTTCCTGCTCATCTTCCTCTTCAGCTACTTCCTGCTCATCTTCCTCTTCAACTACTTCCTGCTCATCTTCCTCTTCAACTACTTCCTGCTCATCTTCCTCTTCAACTGCTTCCTGCTCATCTTCCTCTCCAACTGCTTCCTGCTCATCTTCCTCTTCAACTACTTCCTGCTCATCTTCCTCTTCAACTACTTCCTGCTCATCTTCCTCTTCAACTACTTCCTGCTCATCTTCCTCTTCAACTACTTCCTGCTCATCTTCCTCTTCAGTTACTTCCTGCTCATCTTCCTCTTCAACTACTTCCTGCTCATCTTCCTCTTCAACTGCTTCCTGCTCATCTTCCTCTTCAACTGCTTCCTGCTCATCTTCCTCTCTCTCCAACTACTTCCTGCTCATCTTCCTCTTCAACTACTTCCTGCTCATCTTCCTCTTCAGCTACTTCCTGCTCATCTTCCTCTTCAACTACTTCCTGCTCATCTTCCTCTTCAACTACTTCCTGCTCATCTTCCTCTTCAACTACTTCCTGCTCATCTTCCTCTTCAACTACTTCCTGCTCATCTTCCTCTTCAACTGCTTCCTGCTCATCTTCCTCTTCAACTGCTTCCTGCTCATCTTCCTCTCCCTCCAACTGCTTCCTGCTCATCTTTCTCTCCCTCCAACTACTTCCTGCTCATCTTCCTCTTCAGCTACTTCCTGCTCATCTTCCTCTTCAACTACTTCCTGCTCATCTTCCTCTTCAACTACTTCCTGCTCATCTTCCTCTTCAACTACTTCCTGCTCATCTTCCTCTTCAACTGCTTCCTGCTCATCTTCCTCTTCAACTGCTTCCTGCTCATCTTCCTCTCTCTCCTACTACTTCCTGCTCATCTTCCTCTCCCTCCAACTACTTCCTGCTCATCTTCCTCTTCAACTGCTTCCTGCTCATCTTCCTCTCTCTCCTACTACTTCCTGCTCATCTTCCTCTCCCTCCAACTACTTCCTGCTCATCTTCCTCTCCCTCCAACTACTATCTGCTCATCTTCCTCTCCAACTGCTTCCTGCTCATCTTCCTCTCCCTCCAACTACTTCCTGCTCATCTTCCTCTTCAACTACTTCCTGCTCATCTTCCTCTTCAACTACTTCCTGCTCATCTTCCTCTTCAACTACTTCCTGCTCATCTTCCTCTTCAACTACTTCCTGCTCATCTTCCTCTCTCTCCAACTACTATCTGCTCATCTTCCTCTCCAACTGCTTCCTGCTCATCTTCCTCTCTCTCCAACTACTTCCTGCTCATCTTCCTCTCCCTCCAACTACTTCCTGCTCATCTTCCTCTTCAACTACTTCCTGCTCATCTTCCTCTTCAACTACTTCCTGCTCATCTTCCTCTTCAACTACTTCCTGCTCATCTTCCTCTTCAACTACTTCCTGCTCATCTTCCTCTTCAACTGCTTCCTGCTCATCTTCCTCTTCAACTGCTTCCTGCTCATCTTCCTCTCTCTCCAACTACTTCCTGCTCATCTTCCTCTTCAACTACTTCCTGCTCATCTTCCTCTTCAGCTACTTCCTGCTCATCTTCCTCTTCAACTACTTCCTGCTCATCTTCCTCTTCAACTACTTCCTGCTCATCTTCCTCTTCAACTACTTCCTGCTCATCTTCCTCTTCAACTGCTTCCTGCTCATCTTCCTCTTCAACTGCTTCCTGCTCATCTTCCTCTCTCTCCAACTACTTCCTGCTCATCTTTCTCTCCCTCCAACTACTATCTGCTCATCTTCCTCTCTCTCCAACTACTTCCTGCTCATCTTCCTCTCCCTCCAACTACTTCCTGCTCATCTTCCTCTTCAGCTACTTCCTGCTCATCTTCCTCTTCAACTACTTCCTGCTCATCTTCCTCTTCAACTACTTCCTGCTCATCTTCCTCTTCAGCTACTTCCTGCTCATCTTCCTCTTCAACTACTTCCTGCTCATCTTCCTCTTCAACTACTTCCTGCTCATCTTCCTCTTCAACTGCTTCCTGCTCATCTTCCTCTTCAACTGCTTCCTGCTCATTTTCCTCTCTCTCCAACTACTATCTGCTCATCTTCCTCTCCAACTACTTCCTGCTTATCTTCCTCTCCCTCCAACTACTTCCTGCTCATCTTCCTCTCTCTCCAACTACTTCCTGCTCATCTTCCTCTCTCTCCAACTACTATCTGCTCATCTTCCTCTCCAACTACTTCCTGCTTATCTTCCTCTCCCTCCAACTACTTCCTGCTCATCTTCCTCTCTCTCCAACTACTTCCTGCTCATCTTCCTCTCTCTCCAACTACTATCTGCTCATCTTCCTCTCCAACTACTTCCTGCTCATCTTCCTCTCTCTCCAACTACTTCCTGCTCATCTTCCTCTCTCTCCAACTACTATCTGCTCATCTTCCTCTTCAGCTACTTCCTGCTCATCTTCCTCTTCAGCTACTTCCTGCTCATCTTCCTCTTCAACTACTTCCTGCTCATCTTCCTCTTCAACTACTTCCTGCTCATCTTCCTCTTCAACTACTTCCTGCTCATCTTCCTCTTCAACTGCTTCCTGCTCATCTTTCTCTCCCTCCAACTGCTTCCTGCTCATCTTTCTCTCCCTCCAACTGCTTCCTGCTCATCTTCCTCTTCAGCTACTTCCTGATCATCTTCCTCTCCCTCCAACTGCTTCCTGATCATCTTCCTCTCCCTCCAACTGCTTCCTGCTCATCTTTCTCTCCCTCCAACTGCTTCCTGCTCATCTTCCTCTCTCTCCAGCTACTTCCTGCTCATCTTCCTCTCCCTCCAACTGCTTCCTGATCATCTTCCTCTCTCTCCAGCTACTTCCTGCTCATCTTCCTCTCCCTCCAACTGCTTCCTGATCATCTTCCTCTCTCTCCAGCTACTTCCTGATCATCTTCCTCTCTCTCCAGCTACTTCCTGATCATCTTCCTCTCTCTCCAGCTACTTCCTGATCATCTTCCTCTCCCTCCAGCTAGCTTTGAAACATGATGGTAGAGACCCTAAAATCCAGTTAAGACTTGTGTTCAGTGTAGTGATGCATTCTGATATTGATTCGTGTCTGCCACACATTAAATGGAAGCCTTCAAAAAAGTGCCTTTGTTTTCCCAGAATATTTTAAACAAAATTGAGTACTATGATTTTAAATCATATTTTTAGCTCAGCAAATTGCACCAACTGGACATAATGCCACACAAACGTTGTGATGAACCATAACAATTTTTAACAAAACTAAATGCACTGCAGTTTTCTGGGATTATAAAAAAAGGCTGTTCAGATAATGTTTAGATCCACAAACCCCCCAAAACAACAGGAAACTGTTTTTCAAAACAAAACAGAAAAGATGCAGCTCCAGTGTAGAGGTAAGGGAAATATTAACCTTTCAAAACAAAAGCCTGAGAAAATCTTTAATACCGTCTTGCTCCTTCACGCTGAACTGCTGTTATTCGGTTCTTAACATAGTACTTAACAGCCTTCCAGGTTCTTGACTTCAGCTCTTGTGGTGAGGCCTTGATGCAAGCCACACAGTCTGCTTTCCTGGGAACTTTCCCACCGTCTATGAACACCTTTAGAGTCTTTTCCTCTGCACACACTTCTGCAGGTGTCCAACTCCTCCTCTTTGAGCTCTCTAAGACAAGAAGACAGAAAAAAAGACAATCAGACCCATAGACTACAAGGCTGGTGTCACTACAACTCACTTAACAGACTCACATACTAGTAATGTCAAAGAATTCATTGACCAGCCAGCTTCATCAATTAATCAGATGTGTAATTTCATTAAGCAATGTCCTGAAAGCTGATATTTTTTATTAATACATAACACAAACACTAAAATAATTTACATCATCAGTTGTACTAGCTGATGCGGTACCAAACCTGATATATATTTCACATTTTGTTTTAGTATTTTTCTACAAATTAACCAATACTAGATACTATTCAAATTAATAATCACAGGGCAGCTATGTCTGTTTAAATTTAGCCAGCTTACAAGATATTGGTAGAATTTTGATTGTTGTAGCGGTATAATCTTGTTTGCCATGTACAATCTTTGATTTCTTTCTTTGCTTATGAATAAAAACCTCACATAGGATGAGAAATCTACCAACTAAAATGTGTTTTAATAATGCTATTAACAATGCTTGCTCAGTGATTCTGTGTTGAAAAAGTTAATGGGCAAACAGTCTGTGGGATACCTGTAGCAGAGGATTCATCTTGCCATGTCCAGCCATATATTTGGGGTCCTAAGAAAGAATAAACCACAAAGAAATCTGATTAAAAAAAGTAAGGTCGTCCTAAAACTCTACCATCTAGCTGAAACTCTCTGAGCTTTGCTTTCTGGGAGTAATATTGGATGAAGGTCTGACATGGAAGTCCCATATTGCACATGTGAGGAAAAAAGATGTCAAAGAGTATTTTCATTTTAAATAAGGTAAAGTATTTGTTAGATTACAGAGCGATGCGAACCCTGTATTGTGCATTTATATGGCCATATATTAGCTACTGTGTGAATGTCTGGGGTAATACATATAAGAGTAACACAAAGCCGTTGTATCTCCTACAGAAGAGAGCTATCAGGATTATCCATAAAGCAGATGATCAGGAACACACTAATATATTATTTATTAATTCTGGATTATTGAAATGGCAGGAGCTAGTTAAGCTACAGACATTACTTGTTCTGTTCAAGGCCAAAAGTAAACTAGTACCAGCTAAATTACAAAAACTGTTTGTCTTCACTTCAGAGAAGGAAGAGCACAGAAGGAAAGGTCATCTCAAACACCAGTGTGAACAGACAACTGTGAAGCAGTGGTGGGGTTAAACTCTGGAATTCTCTTTATAATGAGCTGAAGGGCTGTAAAAACATATTCCAAATGAAAAAAGTGTAGAAAGAAAGAACAATGAGATGATATGAACAGTTATAAGATTTACATTTGGCTTCGTATTTGTTTTGCATTTTGTGACATATTTATTTACTTATTTTGCTCTGGTATAATGTTTTTGCATCATTTCATCAGGTTTATATTTACCTATGTTTTGTACTTTCTGCACATGTAGTTTTGCACTTGGTTTTGGATTCATTTTTTAAATTATCTTTGGATGTATTTAATTTGGTTTGTCTGACTTTATACAGTATGATTTTATAGCTAGTTGTGTATGGCTAACCATTAAGGTTATTATTATTTAGAAGGGGACAGGAAATGTAAGATTTTCTTCATCCTGCTCCTTTTCGAGCATGGGTGTGGACATGTTTGTTTACTTGATAATTATTGAATGCTTACTGATGAAATGCTCAACCATGAACGAAATAAATGAAATGAATGAATGCTACTACATGTATTGGTTCGAATTTTGCTGAGTTACACAGTTACCAGAATGCTGGCTAACTGTCAGTACAGGCACAAGGTTGGTGTAGAAAGGTTTGGTGTTAGTGTCTGAGGATTAACAGCTATGAGGTTAAATAGAGGTTGATAGACAAAACTAAATATGCAGACTTACAAATATGCTGTCAGTTCTTTCCAGTGGTGGAACGTTTGGGTCAAAACTGCATGCTTCCTATGTTGGAAAAATAATAGTGTAAATATCCATAATATGAATACAAATATGAAACATAATTAGTAACTTCCAGGACATGCACTGTGGTATAATATGTAGTATGCTCTAATTTTACAGGAGGTATTCTCACTACTGCTGGTTAATAACAGTAACTTTTGAATACTTACCAAACTATTGCAAGGTGCCAGGACCTCAGGAGATGGTCCTGATGAGGCCTCCTCCTCTTTATGAGGTCTTCCTAAGGGCTAAAAAGGCAGAACAGACGGATGTGACTACATGTATTGTTTCTAATTTTGTTGAGTTACAGTTACCAGAATACTGGCCAACCGTCAGTACACACACTAGGTTGGTGCAGAAAGGTTTGGTGCTGTTTGGATGAACTAAGGCTGAATATTACTGCTGAAAGTGAGTGTGACTGAGAGCCGCTGTTACAGTAAAAACCACTGACTGTGTTATTCACACATTTGATTCATCTTACAACTCTGCAATCTAAAATCAAGAAAACCCTGATGAACTGTATTAACTTCTTCCTTGAACACGTGGTGTAAGGTAGTGCACTACTCGAGTATATTGTGTTAAGTGTGTGGGATAGGTCTCTGAGTTTACCAAGCTGTTGGAGGGTGGGATTAACTCAGATGATGTCTCCTGTGGTGTGGTATTCACCCTTCTTTGGTGTGGCAGTCTTGAGGACTAAAACAGATACAAATATTACCACCATGAAAAAAAAACACAACTAGAACATAATATGTAAAAGGCCCAATGAAATAAGTTAGTCTTTGTATAAAATCTATTTTACAGATGATTGTGATGTGCAATTTTTGCCATATGCTCACTCACTACCACAAACTGGACAGTGCATGAGGAATTATACAATTATACGGTTTCCACCAGGATATGAACATCTCCGAATAACCTTAAAAAAAAAAAACAAAGCTGGAAATATTCTTTAATTTCCTTATAGGCAGCAGCCGAGTATGCATGCATGCATGACTACATATGACTGCAATATTGTGTCAAATGTGAATATTAAAGGTCAGTCATCTTTACCTGTGTTTGGTTAGTCTCCCACTCCGTGTACTTGGATAAGCATTTTTCATGATGGTCCTTCAGACGCTGTATGCGTGCAGAAAACCTGGTCTGAACACTATTTCTGCAGAACAGTCCAAAAACAATAACTGTCAGGGGAGAGCAGGTACTTGCACAGTTCTACTGGGGTCCTGGTCTGGTCAGCTGACAGGTGACTGCTTTGTTTATATTATCTGTTGCATACAGTGCAGACAGAGAGCTTCTGATACTAGCTACACATAGCTGGACTCTGCATGAAATCACAGACACACGTTAATATGCAACAAGAAACGTAATGGAGCGGTCAGTTTAAGAGGTGCAAAACAAAAAAAAAAATCCAGTTTCTCTTACCATTATATTAAAGGGGGCAAGTTCATTTTATGTTTTATATATAACGCCAGATCACAACAGAAGTCATTTAAAGTTACTTTTCCTATAGAACAGAACTATACCTTGATATTTGGGTTAATAGCCTCATGTTATTTACCTTTTTTATATGAGGCGGTCACGTGTTAACTATTCTCCTCTGCTCTGGGTATGGCGTTGTGCACGCTCCCTCACACACAGGTGTGCACGCTCCCGTCAGCGGACAGAGAGTGCGTCAGAGGACACCTGTGTGCTAAAGTCTAAATCTAAACCTTAAACTCAGCCTTTAATGCAGTGACACAGCTCCAGCTACATAGAATACAGCTGACGTCACTTAAATACTCTCCACTGTCTGTTTATACTCGCAGCACCGCGGGCACGCCCCCTTTTCTGCACTCCACTGTAATATCAGTGATTAAATTAAGAAAACTCAGGTTTGAAACACAAACAATACATGTGAAACCGGTGAAATATCAGTGCACGGTTCTAATGTTTAAAACATACTGTTCCAACATTCTATAATGTGAAGCTAGCGCATGTTAGCATTAGCAACCATGCTAGCTAATATAAACGAGTGAGCTTTTAGCTGTAAACACGCTAGCCACAATGCTAAGTCTAATTAATATTTTAAGTGTGCAAGACTGTAAACTTACCTAGTGTTCTGTTTTCTGTTGTTTTTGTCCACGTTCTTTTTATTTTTCTCCATCCGTCCTTCTCTGTCCTCTGCTGCTGCTGCCTTCTGTCACTGACCCACACCCTGACCCCTGCTCACACCGAGGGGGAACCCCGTGAGTGGGGGAGGGGCACAGGTGAAGTGGGGACCCAGAAAGTCAGGAAAGGTGTGTCCTGCCCACAGCTCCACCTGTCAGACCAGGTACAGGTGTGGTGCGGACCACAGAGGTGTGTCCTGCCCACAACTCCACCTGTCAGACCAGGCACAGGTGTGGTGCGGACCACAGAGGTGTGTCCTGCCCACAGCTCCACCTGTCAGACCAGGTACAGGTGTGGTGCGGACCACAGAGGTGTGTCCTGCCCACAACTCCACCTGTCAGACCAGGCACAGGTGTGGTGCGGACCACAGAGGTGTGTCCTGCCCACAGCTCCACCTGTCAGACCAGGCACAGGTGTGGTGCGGACCACAGAGGTGTGTCCTGCCCACAGCTCCACCTGTCAGACCAGGCACAGGTGTGGTGCGGACCACAGAGGTGTGTCCTGCCCACAACTCCACCTGTCAGACCAGGCACAGGTGTGGTGCGGACCACAGAGGTGTGTCCTGCCCACAGCTCCACCTGTCAGACCAGGCACAGGTGTGGTGCGGACCACAGAGGTGTGTCCTGCCCACAGCTCCACCTGTCAGACCAGGTACAGGTGTGGTGCGGACCACAGAGGTGTGTCCTGCCCACAGCTCCACCTGTCAGACCAGGCACAGGTGTGGTGCGGACCACAGAGGTGTGTCCTGCCCACAGCTCCACCTGTCAGACCAGGCACAGGTGTGGTGCGGACCACAGAGGTGTGTCCTGCCCACAGCTCCACCTGTCAGACCAGGCACAGGTGTGGTGCGGACCACAGAGGTGTGTCCTGCCCACAGCTCCACCTGTCAGACCAGGCACAGGTGTGGTGCGGACCACAGAGGTGTGTCCTGCCCACAGCTCCACCTGTCAGACCAGGCACAGGTGTGGTGCGGACCACAGAGGTGTGTCCTGCCCACAGCTCCACCTGTCAGACCAGGCACAGGTGTGGTGCGGACCACAGAGGTGTGTCCTGCCCACAGCTCCACCTGTCAGACCAGGCACAGGTGTGGTGCGGACCACAGAGGTGTGTCCTGCCCACAGCTCCACCTGTCAGACCAGGCACAGGTGTGGTGCGGACCACAGAGGTGTGTCCTGCCCACAGCTCCACCTGTCAGACCAGGTACAGGTGTGGTGCGGACCACAGAGGTGTGTCCTGCCCACAGCTCCACCTGTCAGACCAGGCACAGGTGTGGTGCGGACCACAGAGGTGTGTCCTCCCTTAACCACCAAATTACACTTAATTAAGATGTGCTGCTGTCATAATCCTATTTTTTTTTAATTATTATATGTTTATGCTGCATTTTTACAAACACCTGGCTCTGTACAGCA
>NC_043965.1:56428875-56443875 GCF_902148855.1 Sphaeramia orbicularis | reverse complement strand
ACAGATGTGGGCTAAAGGCTCACATCTGTTTGGGCTTCATCTACTGCATCTCCAGAGCATCATGGACCTTTGGTTCCTCTTTCATCAAACGTTGCCTTGATGTTAGTGCATGACCTCCTACTACTGTACCTGAGTTCACTGTTAGAGTAAACCAAATGAAGGTACAGCTGAGGAAGTGGAAGCACCAACAGCCAAAGAGACGACTGACCACACATGGAAGAACATACAGCTGATGATACGATGACGTCATATACAGGATTTTCAGACAGATGAATATTTGAGGCCAAAGATAACAGACTGTCATGGTGTGAAATATACAAAGAAGCCAATAAGCATGTGAGCGCTGGGCAGAGACCAACACCAGCAACGAATGTGAACAACCTTATTTATATCAGCTGATTCCTCTGACATTTCATAGAAAAACCACAAACATCTGACAAACAAGTGGTGCCAGGCACAACAAGCCCCGCCCCTCACACGTATTGTAGTATTTTGGCGTCAATCCAGCTGATGTCATCATGTCTGTGCATGTGCTGATGTCATCATGTCTATGCATGTGCTGATGTCATCATGTCTATGCATGTGCTGATGTCATCATGTCTGTGCATGTGCTGATGTCATCATGTCTATGCATGTGCTGATGTCATCATGTCTATGCATGTGCTGATGTCATCATGTCTATGCATGTGCTGATGTCATCATGTCTATGCATGTGCTGATGTCATTTCTGTGTCAAGTTTGAAGTAAATGGAAACAATGCCAACGTCATTATAAGTAAATGGGAGAAAAAAAAAGATTAAAAAATGTCTAAAAAACTTGTACCTTTGACTGACTTTTCCCAAAATGTAATCAGATCTATTCTGGGTCACTGGCAATTAATAAACCCACTTTGGTGTGAATTTAACCAATGGTTTTGCTGCTAGAGTGTTAAAAAAACAAACAAACAAACAAACAAACAAACAAACAAACTGAACCAAAAACAATACCCCCTACCTCCCCTTCCTGGGGGGCAAGGTCAGGGGGGCGGGGTCATAACTGACAGGTAACAGTTTCCACAGAGAGAGGATTTATGGACGAATGAATGTATGAGTGCATTAATGTTCAGATACAGCAAGAAGTACTGTAAACTGCAGTACAAAAACACATGCAGTATGTACTCTGGATACATATTATATGTACTCTGGATACACGCGGTATGTACTCTGTATACATGTGGTATGTACTCTGGATATACATACATGCAGTATGTACTGTATATACATGCGGCACGTAGTCTTTATACATGCAGTATGTACAGGGTGAGGAAGCAAAATGTACAATATTTTGAGGCAGGGATTGAAAGACAGTGTATGACCAGTTAGTTTATTGAAAGTCATGAGAATTTATTTGCCACAAGAAAATGTCCATAATAGAAAATGTTTTTATTCTATGTGTCCTCCTTCTTTCTCAATAACTGTCTTCACACGCTTCCTGAAACTTGCACAAGTGTTCCTCAAATATTGGGGTGACAACTTCTCCCATTCTTCTTTAATAGTATCTTCCAGACTTTCTGGTAATAGTTTTGCTCATAGTCATTCTCTTCTTTCCATTATAAACAGTCTTTATGGACACTCCAACTATTTTGGAAATCTCCTTTGGTGTGACGAGTGCATTCAGCAAATCACACACTCTTTGACGTTTGCTTTCCTGATTACTCATATGGGCAAAAGTTTGTGAAAAGGTATGGATAATAGTGTTAGGTATGATTATGACATCAGTATATGTTTGGGTTCAAAACAACTGACGTAGTGTCTGCTGAGAAAAAACAACTAAATGTTCAGTGTACATTTGGCTTCCCCACCCTGTACTGTATATACATACAGTACGTAGTGTATACACATGCAGTCTGTAGTGTATACACATGCAGTCTGTAGTGTATACACATGCAGTATTTACTGTATACACATGCAGTCTGTAGTGTATACACATGCAGTATTTACTGTATACACATGCAGTCTGTAGTGTATACACATGCAGTATTTACTGTATACACATGCAGTATTTACTGTATACACATGCAGTCTGTAGTGTATACACATGCAGTATTTACTGTATACACATGCAGTCTGTAGTGTATACACATGCAGTCTGTAGTGTATACACATGCAGTATTTACTGTATACACATGCAGTATGTACTGTATACACATGCAGTATGTAGTGTATACACATGCAGTATTTACTGTATACACATGCAGTATGTAGTGTATACACATGCAGTCTGTAGTGTATACACATGCAGTATTTACTGTATACACATGCAGTATGTACTGTATACACATGCAGTATGTAGTGTATACACATGCAGTATTTACTGTATACACATGCAGTATGTAGTGTATACACATGCAGTATGTAGTGTATACACATGCAGTATTTACTGTATACACATGCAGTATTTACTGTATACACATGCAGTCTGTAGTGTATACACATGCAGTATTTACTGTATACACATGCAGTCTGTAGTGTATACACATGCAGTATTTACTGTATACACATGCAGTATGTACTGTATACACATGCAGTATGTAGTGTATACACATGCAGTATTTACTGTATACACATGCAGTCTGTAGTGTATACACATGCAGTATTTACTGTATACACATGCAGTGTGTCATGTCCAGGCTGTGCGTCCACACACTGCTGCTGTGCTCCTTCTCTAACTCAGCTCAGTTCTCAGTGGATGTGCTGAACACACATTAGAGTTCAGTTTATGGTCAGACACTGCCCCCTAGTGTCAATAATTAAAAGCAGCAGAAGCCCAGAGGTACCAGAGGCACACAGCAGAGGACACACACACACACACACACACACACACACACACACTGCTGTACTTCCAGTGGGTTCTTCAGAGGGTCATGTGACGTCTGTCAGGTGGGCGTGTCCTCCCTCCTGGTTCCTTCGTGTCCTGAACACTGGCTCCACTGGCCATGAGTGCTGTGTTCAGGGACCTCCATGATGTTTTAGTTTTAGTTGTACATGTGTAAGTTAGTTCAGGTCATTAACCACTTTTTAATGGAGAAAAAAAAGAAAAATAAATAAATACATATATATATATATATATATATATATATGTGTGTGTGTGTGTGTGTGTGTGTGTATATATACAGATATATATATATATATATATATATATATATATATATATATATATATATATATATATATATATATATGGGTTTAAAAAAACATCAGATCTGAACAATACATCTGAATTCAGCCTGGAGAGACATGTGAGCCAGTTCCCAAAGCCCAACAACAACTGAGTCAAAGTACAGCAGCTGAAATGTCTTCACTTTCAAATGTCTTTTCTCTGAAGTCCAAGAAAACAACTTGGCCCTCACAAAGGCACAAATACCCCCCCCCCCATAGAAACAGGCTGCTGTATCTATAACTTATATAAAGCTTTACACTGAATGTGAACCACTGGCCTGTGCCATCACTGATTTACACTTGAACCGTAACACGCTCAGACATCCAGCAGAACTTTGCATCACACTGATGTGGAAAATACTCCATAAAGGTAACCCCCCCCACCCCCACCCCCACTCCATAGTTGTGTAAACTCCTACTGTACTGGGAGATTTCCGGGGATGATTCTGAATCAGCTTGGTGCTCTTTCCAGACCCTGGCGGCCTGGGTGTCAGGCTCAGACAGACTCCATGGACCGTGGCACTACAACGTCCTCCTGCTTTGTGCAGTGTATAAATATATTAGGGTGGTCCAAACACTTTTTTTTCACATTCTCTGGATTCGAACCCTGCATTTGGTTCCATATCTGGCCAAATGCACTTCAGTCCAAATTTGATGCAAACTCTTTAATATTCAGAGGTGTCCCAGACAGGTGCAGATGTCTGTATATACTCTAACAGAACTGTCCAAATGAATAAGGCAGATTAGAAGAACTTGTCATTTTATTCTCCAAATCAAACTGACACTCACATAAAAATGTTCCTTAGAAAGTCCTCAACCACTGTTGGTTTATTGAAATGACCAAAAATGTTCCTGTGTTCTTTGACAACTTGTTGCCAGTACTGTTTGTGATCTGCATTAGCTTACCGGCCGATAGGCTGTAGCTAACGTCGTCATGTGGCGTCCAGCAGCGGCCTCTGCCACCCGTTACAAAACTTTCAACCGTCTTCTTCTCTGAAACTACAATTCCGACTGACTTCAAACTTGGTCTACAGCTTCTTTATGATGATGTCCACAAAAGTTAGCGAAATTATTTGGATCCGGATCTGATTCTGGATTTGGTGCCACCTTGAAAATTTCCCCATTATAAGAGGTAGGAGGTGCCGGTAAGCTACAGGACCATTGGTCCTATTTTTTTTGTTCGGCTACAGTTGAAGTCTGGAATAAGCTCCGCCCCTCTGTCAGTGACATCACTGACAGCTTTAGTGGAATGCCCAGTTTTCTCCTCCTTCTGAAAGTCTGCATCATCAGCCCAGTCTACTGGAGGAACTGTTCAGAATGTTTGTGGCAGATCCAAAGGTTCAAACAAACGCATGGTGCTGGTGGAGACAAAAGCCCTGATCTGCTTCCCTTCACAATCTGATGGATGAAGGACATCCCAACGCTTTAGAGGAACCAAAGAACCTGCATTTAACATCAGGTGGTCCACCATCAGCTGCTTCTGCTCTGGTGTCACACTGGAGTCACAGAATGGACCACAACCAGTTCTACACTCCAGTACCACAGATGTGGGCGGAGTTACTTCATCCATATATTTACTCCAGTACCACAGATGTGGGCGGAGTTACTTCATCCATATATTTACTCCAGTACCACAGATGTGGGCGGAGTTACTTCATCCATATATTTACTCCAGTACCACAGATGTGGGCGGAGTTACTTCATCCATATATTTACTCCAGTACCACAGATGTGGGCGGAGTTACTTCATCCATATATTTACTCCAGTACCACAGATGTGGGCGGAGTTACTTCATCCATATATTTACTCCAGTTCCACAGATGTGGGCGGAGTTACTTCATCCATATATTTACTCCAGTTCCACAGATGTGGGCGGAGTTACTTCATCCATATATTTACTCAAGTTCCACAGATGTGGGCGGAGTTACTTCATCCATATATTTACTCCAGTACCACAGATGTGGGCGGAGTTACTTCATCCATATATTTACTCCAGTTCCACAGATGTGGGCGGAGTTACTTCATCCATATATTTACTCCAGTACCACAGATGTGGGCGGAGTTACTTCATCCATATATTTACTCCAGTTCCACAGATGTGGGCGGAGTTACTTCATCCATATATTTACTCCAGTTCCACAGATGTGGGCGGAGTTACTTCATCCATATATTTACTCCAGTTCCACAGATGTGGGCGGAGTTACTTCATCCATATATTTACTCCAGTTCCACAGATGTGGGCGGAGTTACTTCATCCATATATTTACTCCAGTTCCACAGATGTGGGCGGAGTTACTTCATCCATATATTTACTCCAGTACCACAGATGTGGGCGGAGTTACTTCATCCCTATATTTACTCCAGTACCACAGATGTGGGCGGAGTTACTTCATCCATATATTTACTCCAGTACCACAGATGTGGGCGGAGTTACTTCATCCATATATTTACTCCAGTTCCACAGATGTGGGCGGAGTTACTTCATCCATATATTTACTCCAGTTCCACAGATGTGGGCGGAGTTACTTCATCCATATATTTACTCCAGTTCCACAGATGTGGGCGGAGTTACTTCATCCATATATTTACTCCAGTTCCACAGATGTGGGCGGAGTTACTTCATCCATATATTTACTCCAGTACCACAGATGTGGGCGGAGTTACTTCATCCATATATTTACTCCAGTACCACAGATGTGGGCGGAGTTACTTCATCCATATATTTACTCCAGTACCACAGATGTGGGCGGAGTTACTTCATCCATATATTTACTCCAGTACCACAGATGTGGGCGGAGTTACTTCATCCATATATTTACTCCAGTACCACAGATGTGGGCGGAGTTACTTCATCCATATATTTACTCCAGTTCCACAGATGTGGGCGGAGTTACTTCATCCATATATTTACTCCAGTTCCACAGATGTGGGCGGAGTTACTTCATCCATATATTTACTCCAGTTCCACAGATGTGGGCGGAGTTACTTCATCCATATATTTACTCCAGTACCACAGATGTGGGCGGAGTTACTTCATCCATATATTTACTCCAGTTCCACAGATGTGGGCGGAGTTACTTCATCCATATATTTACTCCAGTACCACAGATGTGGGCGGAGTTACTTCATCCATATATTTACTCCAGTTCCACAGATGTGGGCGGAGTTACTTCATCCATATATTTACTCCAGTTCCACAGATGTGGGCGGAGTTACTTCATCCATATATTTACTCCAGTTCCACAGATGTGGGCGGAGTTACTTCATCCATATATTTACTCCAGTTCCACAGATGTGGGCGGAGTTACTTCATCCATATATTTCCAGCTGAATCCCTCAGACCTTGGTTCTGATAGTACTGCTCTTCTCTTACAGCTCAGCTCGTCTTTGCTGAAAACGAACACTTAGTCCATTTCCAGGAAACTTCAGCCACTTGTGCAACCTCTAAAACATCTGCTTTTTCTTCCAATTTTTTTCCTAAGTCATCCTTTGAATGCCAGAACCTAATGCAGGGTTCTATTGGAGGTGATCTGAAACTGTGTTTTTACCAGGATTGTTGGACCAGCCTAATATATGGATGTATTTCTGTCCACATTTGTATTCCACTCACTCTTATACAAAAGCACTTCAGCAGCAGCAGCGTGTACCATGTGATGAGCGTTACAATACGTACTGCTCGGCCTCTGTAACCTTGACACTGGTGATACACCCATCTCCCAGAATGCATTTCCACAGTGTGTCACAGTTCACCCACAGAAACAGAAGCACTTGACTGGAGTGCACACTCCCACTAAAAGCATATTTCCCTTTTTCTTTATAGTTAGAACGAATGGAGGGAAAATCTGCATCCATTATTGGCTGCAGGTCGTACAATCACAGAGCAGGACTCCAATTGTAATTCCACGGGAGGTTAGCCGGGTTTCTTTCTAATTAAAGCGGAAATGTGTGGGAAATGCACAACAGAAACAAGTAAACAGACCTCCTACTCACACACCATTCATTCATTCATGTGTGTGTGTGTGTGTGTGCATGTGTGTGTGCGTGTGTGTGTGTGTGTTATCTTCTGAGTTTACATCACACCCGCCTACCTACTTTCCAAACCACAGGATACACTCTAAAGCTGTTTCATTTATGGTTGTGCAAACCAGAGCATGACATTGTTTTTTTTGGGGGGGTGGGGTGGGGTTCCATCAGAGCACTTGATCACAGGGAGAATTAATGAAGTGACTGTTTGGAGGGATGGGGAAATACATATACAAGTGTTATATCACATATATTATGTCATATCACAGTGTTGGTTTTGGTGAACACACAAATCCACTATTTTTACCTTTATCTAAAACTGTCAAACTCATTGACCTTGTGGAGTTCAAAATTTTTTCAAATAATGAAGAAAGCAAAGAATAACTGACTGCAGAGGAATATTCAATGTTTAGTGAAAGAGAGGGAGGTTAGGATTTAAGAGGAAAGTTAAATTTACAGATTCATAAAGTACGCACTAGGTTCAAAAGTTTCTGTACGACCATCTGTGGAGGAAAACTGTGTGTGGAGATAAAACAAATATCAGATATAATTCAGTTTAAAAAAAGATATAAAGAATTGATTCTAGTGAGGTCCAGTATTTAATAAAGACACTGAGTCCTGTTTGTTTGTGGATGATGTTGAACTGATAAATCTGCCGGAATTATTGAATTAAACTGTTGAACTGTTGAGTCTGTTTTTTGTGACTGCACTGACATGAACAGACTGGTGTGTGGAATTCAGTTACTGCAGGATGGATTAGCTGTGGTTCGATGCTAAAATTAGGAAAACAGTATAGTTTGGCTGTTGTATTCAGTTAGTGATAAAGGTGTCAAAGCACTGAGGGGTTGGATGAAATCAGTTTCTTCTTCTTCCTACTCCTTTTGCAGAATTCAGACTTGTATGTGCTGAAGATAGATTCTGCCCATTTAAATGTTTTATTTTGTTTTGTTTTATTTTGTTTCTTTGCATGTTCGAAATAAATACATAAAAGAAAAAGAAAAAAGAATCACCAACATATGAGGGATGTTTGTGTATGAGCTTCCCTGGGCAGGAGCTGTTGCACATAAAGCAGACGGATTCAAATGGAAGTCAAATGAGGCTGTAAATGCATGAGGCTGGAGGTGGCAGTGCACCTGCACACTGGTCCGAAGGCTGGACGTACGCTGGCATGTCCACAGACCGCACAGGGACGGCCAGCGCTGGTGGAGCTGACAGAAAAAGTGCATTTACAGTTTTCTTCAAGCGCTTACACACACTTTCAAAGCTCTATCTGTTTTTCTAAAAGCTCTACACGCAAATTCAATTATTGCTCAAACGAAATTCAAACAGTGCCCTATCTCTTGCAAAATGAAACACAGTATTCAAAATATTCTAAACACATCTCAAAAGCAGCATTTGTCTCACATCATAAACACATTTTCCATAGTATTATATACTTCTGTAGATCATTTACATTCTGTTGCTCTAAATCTAAAGCCCTTTTGTTTTTATGGATTTTTTTTCATATGTTGCCATATAAGAGTGAAAATACAGTAACATGCAAATAGAACTCAACCCAAACAACACTGGAACCAACAATATTTAATTGTCTGAATAAATCAGTTGCTGCTGTGAATTCAGTTTTGTACAGCACAGAAGAAAAAACAAAGCCCAGTACAGCAACCAGCACATATGGAGGAACAGCAACCAGCAACCAGCACATATGGAGGAACAGCAACCAGCAACCAGCACATATGGAGGAACAGCAACCAGCAACCAGCACATATGGAGGAACAGCAACCAGCACATATGGAGGAACAGCAACCAGCAACCAGCACACATGGAGGAACAGCAACCAGCAACCAGCACATATGGAGGAACAGCAACCAGCAACCAGCACACATGGAGGAACAGCAACCAGCAATCAGCAGATATGGAGGAACAGCAACCAGCAACCAGCACATATGGAGGAACAGCAACCAGCAACCAGCACATATGGAGGAACAGCAACCAGCACACATGGAGGAACAGCAACCAGCACATATGGAGGAACAGCAACCAGCACATATGGAGGAACAGCAACCAGCAACCAGCACATATGGAGGAACAGCAACCAGCACACATGGAGGAACAGCAACCAGCACATATGGAGGAACAGCAACCAGCAACCAGCACATACGGAGGAACAGCAACCAGCACATATGGAGGAACAGCAACCAGCAACCAGCACATATGGAGGAACAGCAACCAGCAACCAGCACATATGGAGGAACAGTAACCAGCAACCAGCACATATGGAGGAACAGCGACCAGCAACCAGGACACATGGAGGAACAGCAACCAGCACATATGGAGGAACAGCAACCAGCAACCAGCACATACGGAGGAACAGCAACCAGCACATATGGAGGAACAGCAACCAGCAACCAGCACATATGGAGGAACAGTAACCAGCAACCAGCACATATGGAGGAACAGCTACCAGCACATATGGAGGAATAGCAACCAGCAACCAGCACATATGGAGGAACAGCAACCAGCAACCAGCACACATGGAGGAACAGCAATCAGCACACATGGAGGAACAGCAACCAGCAACCAGCACATATGGAGGAACAGCAACCAGCACATATGGAGGAACAGCAACCAGCACGTATGGAGGAACAGCAACCAGCAATCAGCACACATGGAGGAACAGCAACCAGCAACCAGCACACATGGAGGAACAGCAACCAGCAACCAGCACATATGGAGGAACAGCAACCAGCACACATGGAGGAACAGCAACCAGCAACCAGCACACATGGAGGAACAGCAACCAGCAACCAGCACATATGGAGGAACAGCAACCAGCACATATGGAGGAACAGCAACCAGCAACCAGCAGATATGGAGGAACAGCAACCAGCAACCAGCACACATGGAGGAACAGCAACAAGCAACCAGCAGATATGGAGGAACAGCAACCAGCAACCAGCAGATATGGAGGAACAGCAACCAGCACATATGGAGGAACAGTAACCAGCAACCAGCACATATGGAGGAACAGCTACCAGCACATATGGAGGAACAGCAACCAGCAACCAGCAACCAGCACACATGGAGGAACAGCAACCAGCAACCAGCACACATGGAGGAACAGCAACCAGCAACCAGCAGATATGGAGGAACAGTAACCAGCAACCAGCAGATATGGAGGAACAGCAACCAGCAAATATGGAGGAACAGCAACCAGCAACCAGCACACATGGAGGAACAGCAACCAGCAGATATGGAGGAACAGCAACCAGCACATATGGAGGAACAGCAACCAGCAACCAGCACACATGGAGGAACAGCAACCAGCAACCAGCACACATGGAGGAACAGCAACCAGCAACCAGCACATATGGAGGAACAGTAACCAGCAACCAGCACACATGGAGGAACAGCAACCAGCAACCAGCACATATGGAGGAACAGCAACCAGCAACCAGCAGATATGGAGGAACAGTAACCAGCAACCAGCAGATATGGAGGAACAGCAACCAGCACATATGGAGGAACAGCAACCAGCAACCAGCAGATATGGAGGAACAGCAACCAGCAACCAGCACACATGGAGGAACAGCAACCAGCAACCAGCACATATGGAGGAACAGCAACCAGCAACCAGCACACATGGAGGAACAGCAACCAGCACACATGGAGGAACAGCAACCAGCAACCAGCAGATATGGAGGAACAGTAACCAGCAACCAGCAGATATGGAGGAACAGCAACCAGCACATATGGAGGAACAGCAACCAGCAACCAGCACACATGGAGGAACAGCAACCAGCAACCAGCACATATGGAGGAACAGCAACCAGCACATATGGAGGAACAGCAACCAGCAACCAGCAACCAGCAGATATGGAGGAACAGCAACCAGCAACCAGCACATATGGAGGAACAGCAACCAGCACATATGGAGGAACAGCAACCAGCAACCAGCACATATGGAGGAAAAGCAACCAGCACATATGGAGGAACAGCAACCAGCAACCAGCACACATGGAGGAACAGCAACCAGCAACCAGCACATATGGAGGAACAGCAACCAGCAACCAGCACATATGGAGGAACAGCAACCAGCAACCAGCACACATGGAGGAACAGCAACCAGCAACCAGCACATATGGAGGAACAGCAACCAGCAACCAGCACACATGGAGGAACAGCAACCAGCAATCAGCAGATATGGAGGAACAGCAACCAGCAACCAGCACATATGGAGGAACAGCAACCAGCAACCAGCACATATGGAGGAACAGCAACCAGCACACATGGAGGAACAGCAACCAGCACATATGGAGGAACAGCAACCAGCACATATGGAGGAACAGCAACCAGCAACCAGCACATATGGAGGAACAGCAACCAGCACACATGGAGGAACAGCAACCAGCACATATGGAGGAACAGCAACCAGCAACCAGCACATACGGAGGAACAGCAACCAGCACATATGGAGGAACAGCAACCAGCAACCAGCACATATGGAGGAACAGCAACCAGCAACCAGCACATATGGAGGAACAGTAACCAGCAACCAGCACATATGGAGGAACAGCAACCAGCAACCAGGACACATGGAGGAACAGCAACCAGCACATATGGAGGAACAGCAACCAGCAACCAGCACATACGGAGGAACAGCAACCAGCACATATGGAGGAACAGCGACCAGCAACCAGCACATATGGAGGAACAGTAACCAGCAACCAGCACACATGGAGGAACAGCAACCAGCAACCAGCACATATGGAGGAACAGCAACCAGCAACCAGCACATATGGAGGAACAGTAACCAGCAACCAGCACATATGGAGGAACAGCAACCAGCACATATGGAGGAAAAGCAACCAGCACATATGGAGGAACAGCAACCAGCAACCAGCACACATGGAGGAACAGCAACCAGCAATCAGCAGATATGGAGGAACAGCAACCAGCAACCAGCACATATGGAGGAACAGCAACCAGCAACCAGCACATATGGAGGAACAGCAACCAGCACACATGGAGGAACAGCAACCAGCACATATGGAGGAACAGCAACCAGCACATATGGAGGAACAGCAACCAGCAACCAGCACATATGGAGGAACAGCAACCAGCACACATGGAGGAACAGCAACCAGCACATATGGAGGAACAAGAACCAGCAACCAGCACATACGGAGGAACAGCAACCAGCACATATGGAGGAACAGCAACCAGCAACCAGCACATATGGAGGAACAGCAACCAGCAACCAGCACATATGGAGGAACAGTAACCAGCAACCAGCACATATGGAGGAACAGCAACCAGCAACCAGGACACATGGAGGAACAGCAACCAGCACATATGGAGGAACAGCAACCAGCAACCAGCACATACGGAGGAACAGCAACCAGCACATATGGAGGAACAGCGACCAGCAACCAGCACATATGGAGGAACAGTAACCAGCAACCAGCACACATGGAGGAACAGCAACCAGCACATATGGAGGAACAGCAACCAGCAACCAGCAGATATGGAGGAACAGTAACCAGCAACCAGCACATATGGAGGAACAGCAACCAGCACATATGGAGGAACAGCAACCAGCACGTATGGAGGAACAGCAACCAGCAATCAGCACACATGGAGGAACAGCAACCAGCAACCAGCACACATGGAGGAACAGCAACCAGCAACCAGCACATATGGAGGAACAGCAACCAGCAACCAGCACACATGGAGGAACAGCAACCAGCAACCAGCACACATGGAGGAACAGCAACCAGAAACCAGCACATATGGAGGAACAGCAACCAGCAACCAGCACATATGGAGGAACAGCAACCAGCAACCAGCACACATGGAGGAACAGCAACCAGCAACCAGCACATATGGAGGAACAGCAACCAGCAACCAGCACATATGGAGGAACAGCAACCAGCACATATGGAGGAACAGCAACCAGCACATATGGAGGAACAGCAACCAGCAACCAGCACACATGGAGGAACAGCAACCGGCACATATGGAGGAACAGCAACCAGCAACCGGCACATATGGAGGAACAGCAACCAGCAACCAGTACATATGGAGGAACAGCAACCAGCACATATGGAGGAACAGCAACCAGCACATATGGAGGAACAGCAACCAGCAACCAGCACATATGGAGGAACAGCAACCAGCACACATGGAGGAACAGCAACCAGCACATATGGAGGAACAGCAACCAGCAACCAGCACATACGGAGGAACAGCAACCAGCACATATGGAGGAACAGCAACCAGCAACCAGCACATATGGAGGAACAGCAACCAGCAACCAGCACACATGGAGGAACAGCAACCAGCACATATGGAGGAACAGCAACCAGCAACCAGCACACATGGAGGAACAGCAACCGGCACATATGGAGGAACAGCAACCAGCAACCGGCACATATGGAGGAACAGCAACCAGCAACCAGTACATATGGAGGAACAGCAACCAGCACATATGGAGGAACAGCAACCAGCACATATGGAGGAACAGCAACCAGCAACCAGCACATATGGAGGAACAGCAACCAGCACACATGGAGGAACAGCAACCAGCACATATGGAGGAACAGCAACCAGCAACCAGCACATACGGAGGAACAGCAACCAGCACATATGGAGGAACAGCAACCAGCAACCAGCACATATGGAGGAACAGCAACCAGCAACCAGCACATATGGAGGAACAGTAACCAGCAACCAGCACATATGGAGGAACAGCGACCAGCAACCAGGACACATGGAGGAACAGCAACCAGCACATATGGAGGAACAGCAACCAGCAACCAGCACATATGGAGGAACAGTAACCAGCAACCAGCACATATGGAGGAACAGCTACCAGCACATATGGAGGAATAGCAACCACCAACCAGCACATATGGAGGAACAGCAACCAGCAACCAGCACACATGGAGGAACAGCAATCAGCACACATGGAGGAACAGCAACCAGCAACCAGCACATATGGAGGAACAGCAACCAGCACATATGGAGGAACAGCAACCAGCACGTATGGAGGAACAGCAACCAGCAATCAGCACACATGGAGGAACAGCAACCAGCAACCAGCACACATGGAGGAACAGCAACCAGCAACCAGCACATATGGAGGAACAGCAACCAGCACACATGGAGGAACAGCAACCAGCAACCAGCACACATGGAGGAACAGCAACCAGCAACCAGCACATATGGAGGAACAGCAACCAGCACATATGGAGGAACAGCAACCAGCAACCAGCAACCAGCAGATATGGAGGAACAGCAACCAGCAACCAGCACACATGGAGGAACAGCAACAAGCAACCAGCAGATATGGAGGAACAGCAACCAGCAACCAGCAGATATGGAGGAACAGCAACCAGCACATATGGAGGAACAGCAACCAGCAACCAGCAACCAGCACACATGGAGGAACAGCAACCAGCAACCAGCACACATGGAGGAACAGCAACCAGCAACCAGCAGATATGGAGGAACAGTAACCAGCAACCAGCAGATATGGAGGAACAGCAACCAGCACATATGGAGGAACAGCAACCAGCAACCAGCACACATGGAGGAACAGCAACCAGCAACCAGCAGATATGGAGGAACAGCAACCAGCACATATGGAGGAACAGCAACCAGCAACCAGCACACATGGAGGAACAGCAACCAGCAACCAGCACACATGGAGGAACAGCAACCAGCACATATGGAGGAACAGTAACCAGCAACCAGCACACATGGAGGAACAGCAACCAG
>NC_043965.1:56373875-56423875 GCF_902148855.1 Sphaeramia orbicularis | reverse complement strand
ACTAGTATTTTTAGTAGTAGTGGTAGTATCTTTAGTAGTATTTTTAGTACTAGTGGCAGTAGTAGTAGTAGTAGTAGTAGTAGTAGTATTTTTAGTAATATTAGTTATAGTATTTTTAGTAGTAGTAGTAGTAATATTAGTATTTTTAGTAGTAGTAGTAGTAGTAGTATTTTGAATATAAGTCATAGAATTTTTAGTAGTAGTAGTAGTAGTAGTATTTTGAATATAAGTCGTAGAATTTTTAGTAGTAGTAGTAGTAGTAGTAGTAGTAGTAGTAGTATCCACAGCGACGGCGCTGCACTGACACACACACAGAATGAAACTGACACAGAGCAGCAGGAATAGGCTGAGACTGGATCAGAACAGGTCCTGGAAAAACTGCTAATTATGGGAAAACTGTAAAAGGTAGGTGAAAACCGAAATGACCGTGAGTGTCAGAGAGGCCTGCGGAACACACAGATGTAGTTTTTTTTCCCGTAAAAATGACTGAGTTGGAGCAGTTTAAAAACAGTCAACTGACCAAGACAAGAAGGAATCAGATATAATGGAGTTAATGGAGGAAAGAAGGGATGAGCCTCCAAACTAGTGCCTGTCATTTCACTTTAAAAAGAGCTAGGTCTTCAAACATGGGTTCATATGAAGCCCAGGAACCATGGCTACGTTTTTGGAAAATATCATTCGCCTGCGATGTATCATATGGCCGGGAGGGCGAGTTATTCAGAGAATTTTCAGTTGAATTTTCACTGCTCCTACACTCTAGCGTGATGACATCACACACTCTAACTCAGGAAATGTGGACAATTTTCACTCAACCCAGGGGTTTTTGAAGACTCACCTACTGAAAACCGTAAACCCCATCCTCATACCAAGTACATTTGTGCGGAGAGGACAAAAATGCCTGCGATTTAAAGTTTAAATGAAGTCTGTAGGTGAAAGTATGGTGAAGTAGTAGTGTCTGGAAAAAAGTGGACTTTTCTGGCAGATTTTTTCCTCTCCCCATTAGTTGTAGTCATGTGTGACCTGATTGGCTGATGCTGATCACCTGACACCTGAGCTTCAACTGTCTGTGTTCTATACTCTGTGTGTGTGTGTGTGTGTGTGTGTGTGTGTGTGTGTGTGTGTGTGTGTGTGTGTGTGAGGGTGTGTATGAGAGAGGGCCCCCCTGAGCCCCTCTCATGATTTCTGTGTGTGGAAATTGTCTCGTTTTAATCTAGTAGTCTTCTGCTTCTTTGTGTTGAATCATATGTTGGTTATTATCAGACTTTAGGATCATGTTCAGTAAATATCCTGCGTATATCAATCCTCTTACTTCATATATTGGCCGATATATCGGCTATTGGCTTTTTTTTTGCCCCCACTATCGGTATCTGCCCCAAAACTCCCATATCAGTCGGGCTCTACAGGTTCCACTATGGAATGTGAACCCATGGCTCTGGGACCCAGGGTTTCAGAGCTGGACAGTCTAGGAGACACCAGGACTGGGTCCAGCTGGTCCAGGTGGGTGCAGCTCCTCTGTGGCAGTGGTGTCCTTCTGTTGTCGTTAAACCTGCTCTCTCAGGATGGTTCCTCATCTCCATCTGGTGGCTTTGCTCAGTTTGTCCTGTGGGTCCGGGTTTTGGGGGACGGCGTCCACTCACCTCCTGCTTGTTCGTCTTGAGGATCTCCAGCTCCTCCTCCAGACCCCGGATCTGCGTCTTGGCGTCGGATCTGGTCCGCGTCAGCCGGTCCAGGATCTGCTTCAGTTTGGCGGCGGTGGCCTCCGGCGGCGGTGGCCTCCGGTGACTGCGGCGCCGCCGGCTCTTTCTCACTCCTGCAACACGACGACCACAGGTGAGGATGAACCAAACTGCAGCAGCTCAACAAATCTGAACTCATGAGGACAAACATGTCAAAGCGCAGTGGTCTGCAACTCCAATAACCTGTGTTTGGACTCACTGGTTCTTCAGGTGTCCATCAGCCGTCTGGGCGTCGCCCATGGATCCGTACACCTGGACGGCGGTTTGGGTCTGCAGACGACAAACACACACATCACACAACCACGTCCTCCTCTGATCTTTCCAGTGATTCAACTCCATCATGTCTTTATTCCAGGTGAAAGTTCATGCAGGTCCATGACCTCCTGGTCCTGGACTCTAGTGGTCCTGGACTCTAGTGGTCCTGGACTCTAGCGGCCCTCCTCTGGTTCCCTTTAAATCCTTCTGTTCACTCTCACTATATTCAGCTGGGTCTGTTTTCAGATCTACATTCCTCTGTCTCCTCAGGTGTTCCCCAGGGCTCTGACCTCCATCCACTTTTATTTTTAAAGCAGTGGAAAAACTTTTCTTGACTCCTTAACTTTTTGTTGGACCTCAGATCTCCTCCTAAATATTTGTGTCTAAATGTGATTTGGTTCTAAAGGTGTTGCTCCATCACACACACACACACACACACACACACACACACACACACACACACACCAAATGCAGCCAATGGTTGGAATCAGCTTCAACACATGCTGATGTGTATATGTGTGTGTCTGTGGATGTGGCTCTGTTGTGTCCGTGGACTGGACTCACCTTGGACCTGATGATGGACATGGTTTGGAAGCAGGCGGTGTGGTCTCTGGAGGCGGAGTCTCCACTGCTCTCCACCCACTGCCTGGATGAGGTGGAATCTTACCAGAAACCTGACCCTTCACTGGGGCCCATGTCTGGACCTGGGCCTTTGTGAACTGTGACTCACAAGGACATGTTTGTGTGTTTACTTATGTAAATTAAACCTTCTGATTCCACAGAATATGTTCTGCCAGGTAAATGTGTTATGTCAGTAAACATGGGTTATAAACATCAGTTATCTGGAACCAACAGGTGTGGACGAGTACCGTGGAATCCACCTCTGATCAGGAAACTGATAAACACCTTATTTGTTTTTTTTCCACCAGATCTTTACTTGGACTTTTTCACCTACATCATCTGAACAAGAACCAGACAAAAATTAAAAGACATAGAACATATATACTCATGAATTAAAGTATGAAAACAGTCAAAGATTAATTAATGAATAATAAAAACTGATGAGTATAAAATCTACATCATAGCTGATGAAGTCCTGAATAAATGATGTCATATTTTCCCTTTAATGGTCTGAGTTTGTGTGTTTGTAGAAGGTAAATCTAAGACACAGCAGCAGTTCACACACTAGTCTGTTTATGTACAGTCTAATATTTATGGTTCTATAGTTGAACTCACGTCTATGTTAACATCTACACCTGTACCGCTCACCTTTAACCACTGAAGCCCCGCCCCCTACTGTTTATTTAAAACAACCAATGAATGTTTAGTGCTTTTTGGAGTAAATCAGTAATATTTCAGATCAATAAACTGTCATTTAAAGGGTTAAAGTTCTAAAACTGATGGAATGTTTGGTCGATTTGAGCAGGACTGAAGTTTAAGTGATTCATGAAAAAAAAGCAGAAAAAATACTGATGTTGGGTCATTTCAGAGCAGTTTATATCCAGACTGAGAACATGTGACCAATATGAACAGGACAACAGCTGAAACGAGTACAAAAGAGAAGAAAACAGTAGAAAATAGTAGAAAATAGTAGAAAACAGAAGAAAATAGTAGAAAATAGTAGAAAATAGAAAACAGAAGAAAATAGAAAACAGAAGAAAACAGTAGAAAATAGTACAAAACAGTAGAAAATAGTAGAAAATAGAAAACAGAAGAAAACAGTAGAAAATAGTAGAAAACAGTAGAAAATAGTAGAAAACAGAAGAAAATAGTAGAAAATAGTAGAAAATAGAAAACAGAAGAAAATAGAAAACAGAAGAAAACAGTAGAAAATAGTACAAAACAGTAGAAAATAGTAGAAAATAGAAAACAGAAGAAAACAGTAGAAAATAATAGAAAACAGTAGAAAATAGCAGAAAACAGTAGAAAATAGAAGAAAACTGTCACATCTGCCACCACACATTGGTCTGGTTTTGTCTGTCTTGTGTGTTTTGTCTGTCACTTCCTGTTTTATTCTGTTCAGTTCTCCTCATGTGTCATGTCTGGTGTCTTTGCTTCCTTTCCCTAATCAGTTCCACCTGTGTGTGATTACCTGTCCCCGCCCTGGTTTGTTCCACCTGTGTCTCATTGTCTTCCCTCTCTCTTGTGTATTTCAGCCCTGTGTTTTCCCCTGTCCTGTGCCAGTTCGTATCGCCTCGTGTGTTACTTACCAGTGTTTTTGGATCCTGTTTGTCTGTCTGCCTGTTTTTGACCTGGATTGTTTTTCACGACATCTGCCTTTTTGCCCGACCCCTGTCTGTACATCTGCTGCTGTTGCCTCATCGTGTGTTCGACCTTTCAGCCTGTTTTTCTGGTATGTGAGTTAGTCTGTTCCCCATGTACTGTCGCCTGTCCGTCTGCCTCACCGTGTATGACCCGGTCTGTTTACTGACATCCCTCTGCTCTCCCCTAGTTGGATACCCTATGTGTGTTTTCGGTCCGGGCTGTGAGGGTCCATCTCCGGTCCACCTCACAAACCCTGTGAAGAACCCTGGACTCTGTGACCTCAAGCATTTGTATTCTATCACTATCCAAGACTTGTCAGTTAAACCTGTTTAATAAACATTGTAAACTTTTACGTCTCCTTCCGGGTCTTGCATTTGGGTTCAGTCACTGTACTCAGATCATTACAAAAATAGAAAACAGTAGAAAATAGTAGAAAACGGTAAAAAGTAGAAAACAGAAGAAAACAGTAGAAAATAGTAAAAACAGGACCAGTGGCCCTGTAGCTTACCGGCACTTCCTAGCTCTTATAAAGGGGAAATTTTTCAAAGTCGCCCAGCTATCACTAGCTTCTCTAAATAGCGTTCCTTCTGCCGTCCAGTCAGCTGATTCACTTCGCAGGACAACTCCAAAACTTTATTTTCAGTGCTGGTAGCCATAATCTGTCGCTCATTTGTTTGTTGTGTTGCTTTTGCCGTCCACCATGGCGCTGCACCCCTAGTCACGTGACAACTGTGACGTGGGTGCAAAGGGTCAATAGTATGATCCACTGAACGGAGGTTAATGATAAAACACATGTTTATTCCTGTCCATGACGTACTGGTCAGTCACAGGAGGACGTTCACAGACTGATTCCACCCAAATGTACCTTCAACCACACAGGAAGTCAGTCCTGTCTGTGTCCATCAGACTGTTTAACTGCACCTTACAACCACATCACTACAGTTCTATATATTTGTACACTTATTACCTTTATCTGTTTAATTATCATATTGATAATATACTGTCTAGTACAGAGGTTGTCTAGGGCGTGGACACTTTCCCGGGGGGGGGGGGGGGCCGAGCACATGGGGGTTCACCAGTGATCTGGTCATGTGTGCCTGTGGGTGCGTTACTGAGTACTATTGTACATCACAACAGTAGAAATCAGTCGGCACATACTCCTCACCCACCCCAGTCACAAATTTTGTATTCAGAGGGGGCAGCAGGTAGTCAGTGATAGGGTGAGGGGGGCTCACTTTCTCACAGTTTTATCTACAGAGCTATAGAACCCACCACGTCCTCCACACACAGGTCATCAGTTAGTGGGGCGTGGTTCGAAAGAAAGGTTGAGAAACCCAGGTTTAGTACGAACTGGACACACTGCTGCTCTAATGTTGGGTCTTAAATATGGCTGTCAAAATTAACACGTTAATGCAATTTAGCATACTTTACTGTACATAGTTTACTGTAGTATGTACAGCAGTACGAACAAAAGTTTCAGTGAAAAAAGTCAGCGTCTATAAACCAGAGTGGTGGTATTTAGTGTGACCTTCCTTTTACACTGAACATGTCTTTAATCCTTTTGTTCACTTTCAGATTTTTGATTCCAGGTTTCATTCAACACATGCCAAATATTTCCATAACATTTTTCTGTTTCTTGTCATGGGGTCAGGGGTCACACTAAGTACTGACCTTAACCTTTACAACCCATTTAGTTCTGTTTTTTGTCTGCCTTTTAAGGCTGTGCACGTATTTCTTGTATATTCTTGTATCTGAAGAAAAGAGACTGAGAAATAAATATGCATGTTCATTTCAACACTGCAAAAACAACTGATCTAAAGGATGACCAAAACTTTTACACAGCACTAGACACACACACACACACACACACACACACATACATATATATATATATATATATATATATATATATATATATATATATGTGTGTGTGTGTGTGTGTGTGTGTATATATGTCTGTATGTATGTATGTATGTCTGTATGTATGTATGTATGTATGTATGTATACAGGGTGGGGAAGCAAAATGTACAATATTTTGAGGCCGGGATTGAAAGACAGTGTATGACCAATTAGTTTATTGAAAGTCATGAGAATTTATTCGCCACAAGAAAATGTCCATAATAGAAAATGTTTTTATTCTATGTGTCCTCCTTCTTTCTCAATAACTGCCTTCACACGCTTCCTGAAACTTGTGCAAGTGTTCCTCAAATATTGACTTTAGGATCATGTTCAGTAAATATCCTGCGTATATCAATCCTCTTACTTCATATATTGGCCGATATATCGGCTATTGGCTTTTTTTTTGCCCCCACTATCGGTATCTGCCCCAAAACTCCCATATCAGTCGGGCTCTACAGGTTCCACTATGGAATGTGAACCCATGGCTCTGGGACCCAGGGTTTCAGAGCTGGACAGTCTAGGAGACACCAGGACTGGGTCCAGCTGGTCCAGGTGGGTGCAGCTCCTCTGTGGCAGTGGTGTCCTTCTGTTGTCGTTAAACCTGCTCTCTCAGGATGGTTCCTCATCTCCATCTGGTGGCTTTGCTCAGTTTGTCCTGTGGGTCCGGGTTTTGGGGGACGGCGTCCACTCACCTCCTGCTTGTTCGTCTTGAGGATCTCCAGCTCCTCCTCCAGACCCCGGATCTGCGTCTTGGCGTCGGATCTGGTCCGCGTCAGCCGGTCCAGGATCTGCTTCAGTTTGGCGGCGGTGGCCTCCGGCGGCGGTGGCCTCCGGTGACTGCGGCGCCGCCGGCTCTTTCTCACTCCTGCAACACGACGACCACAGGTGAGGATGAACCAAACTGCAGCAGCTCAACAAATCTGAACTCATGAGGACAAACATGTCAAAGCGCAGTGGTCTGCAACTCCAATAACCTGTGTTTGGACTCACTGGTTCTTCAGGTGTCCATCAGCCGTCTGGGCGTCGCCCATGGATCCGTACACCTGGACGGCGGTTTGGGTCTGCAGACGACAAACACACACATCACACAACCACGTCCTCCTCTGATCTTTCCAGTGATTCAACTCCATCATGTCTTTATTCCAGGTGAAAGTTCATGCAGGTCCATGACCTCCTGGTCCTGGACTCTAGTGGTCCTGGACTCTAGTGGTCCTGGACTCTAGCGGCCCTCCTCTGGTTCCCTTTAAATCCTTCTGTTCACTCTCACTATATTCAGCTGGGTCTGTTTTCAGATCTACATTCCTCTGTCTCCTCAGGTGTTCCCCAGGGCTCTGACCTCCATCCACTTTTATTTTTAAAGCAGTGGAAAAACTTTTCTTGACTCCTTAACTTTTTGTTGGACCTCAGATCTCCTCCTAAATATTTGTGTCTAAATGTGATTTGGTTCTAAAGGTGTTGCTCCATCACACACACACACACACACACACACACACACACACACACACACACACACCAAATGCAGCCAATGGTTGGAATCAGCTTCAACACATGCTGATGTGTATATGTGTGTGTCTGTGGATGTGGCTCTGTTGTGTCCGTGGACTGGACTCACCTTGGACCTGATGATGGACATGGTTTGGAAGCAGGCGGTGTGGTCTCTGGAGGCGGAGTCTCCACTGCTCTCCACCCACTGCCTGGATGAGGTGGAATCTTACCAGAAACCTGACCCTTCACTGGGGCCCATGTCTGGACCTGGGCCTTTGTGAACTGTGACTCACAAGGACATGTTTGTGTGTTTACTTATGTAAATTAAACCTTCTGATTCCACAGAATATGTTCTGCCAGGTAAATGTGTTATGTCAGTAAACATGGGTTATAAACATCAGTTATCTGGAACCAACAGGTGTGGACGAGTACCGTGGAATCCACCTCTGATCAGGAAACTGATAAACACCTTATTTGTTTTTTTCCACCAGATCTTTACTTGGACTTTTTCACCTACATCATCTGAACAAGAACCAGACAAAAATTAAAAGACATAGAACATATATACTCATGAATTAAAGTATGAAAACAGTCAAAGATTAATTAATGAATAATAAAAACTGATGAGTATAAAATCTACATCATAGCTGATGAAGTCCTGAATAAATGATGTCATATTTTCCCTTTAATGGTCTGAGTTTGTGTGTTTGTAGAAGGTAAATCTAAGACACAGCAGCAGTTCACACACTAGTCTGTTTATGTACAGTCTAATATTTATGGTTCTATAGTTGAACTCACGTCTATGTTAACATCTACACCTGTACCGCTCACCTTTAACCACTGAAGCCCCGCCCCCTACTGTTTATTTAAAACAACCAATGAATGTTTAGTGCTTTTTGGAGTAAATCAGTAATATTTCAGATCAATAAACTGTCATTTAAAGGGTTAAAGTTCTAAAACTGATGGAATGTTTGGTCGATTTGAGCAGGACTGAAGTTTAAGTGATTCATGAAAAAAAAGCAGAAAAAATACTGATGTTGGGTCATTTCAGAGCAGTTTATATCCAGACTGAGAACATGTGACCAATATGAACAGGACAACAGCTGAAACGAGTACAAAAGAGAAGAAAACAGTAGAAAATAGTAGAAAATAGTAGAAAACAGAAGAAAATAGTAGAAAATAGTAGAAAATAGAAAACAGAAGAAAATAGAAAACAGAAGAAAACAGTAGAAAATAGTACAAAACAGTAGAAAATAGTAGAAAATAGAAAACAGAAGAAAACAGTAGAAAATAGTAGAAAACAGTAGAAAATAGCAGAAAACAGTAGAAAATAGAAGAAAACTGTCACATCTGCCACCACACATTGGTCTGGTTTTGTCTGTCTTGTGTGTTTTGTCTGTCACTTCCTGTTTTATTCTGTTCAGTTCTCCTCATGTGTCATGTCTGGTGTCTTTGCTTCCTTTCCCTAATCAGTTCCACCTGTGTGTGATTACCTGTCCCCGCCCTGGTTTGTTCCACCTGTGTCTCATTGTCTTCCCTCTCTCTTGTGTATTTCAGCCCTGTGTTTTCCCCTGTCCTGTGCCAGTTCGTATCGCCTCGTGTGTTACTTACCAGTGTTTTTGGATCCTGTTTGTCTGTCTGCCTGTTTTTGACCTGGATTGTTTTTCACGACATCTGCCTTTTTGCCCGACCCCTGTCTGTACATCTGCTGCTGTTGCCTCATCGTGTGTTCGACCTTTCAGCCTGTTTTTCTGGTATGTGAGTTAGTCTGTTCCCCATGTACTGTCGCCTGTCCGTCTGCCTCACCGTGTATGACCCGGTCTGTTTACTGACATCCCTCTGCTCTCCCCTAGTTGGATACCCTATGTGTGTTTTCGGTCCGGGCTGTTAGGGTCCATCTCCGGTCCACCTCACAAACCCTGTGAAGAACCCTGGACTCTGTGACCTCAAGCATTTGTATTCTATCACTATCCAAGACTTGTCAGTTAAACCTGTTTAATAAACATTGTAAACTTTTACGTCTCCTTCCGGGTCTTGCATTTGGGTTCAGTCACTGTACTCAGATCATTACAAAAATAGAAAACAGTAGAAAATAGTAGAAAACGGTAAAAAGTAGAAAACAGAAGAAAACAGTAGAAAATAGTAAAAACAGGACCAGTGGCCCTGTAGCTTACCGGCACTTCCTAGCTCTTATAAAGGGGAAATTTTTCAAAGTCGCCCAGCTATCACTAGCTTCTCTAAATAGCGTTCCTTCTGCCGTCCAGTCAGCTGATTCACTTCGCAGGACAACTCCAAAACTTTATTTTCAGTGCTGGTAGCCATAATCTGTCGCTCATTTGTTTGTTGTGTTGCTTTTGCCGTCCACCATGGCGCTGCACCCCTAGTCACGTGACAACTGTGACGTGGGTGCAAAGGGTCAATAGTATGATCCACTGAACGGAGGTTAATGATAAAACACATGTTTATTCCTGTCCATGACGTACTGGTCAGTCACAGGAGGACGTTCACAGACTGATTCCACCCAAATGTACCTTCAACCACACAGGAAGTCAGTCCTGTCTGTGTCCATCAGACTGTTTAACTGCACCTTACAACCACATCACTACAGTTCTATATATTTGTACACTTATTACCTTTATCTGTTTAATTATCATATTGATAATATACTGTCTAGTACAGAGGTTGTCTAGGGCGTGGACACTTTCCCGGGGGGGGGGGGGCCGAGCACATGGGGGTTCACCAGTGATCTGGTCATGTGTGCCTGTGGGTGCGTTACTGAGTACTATTGTACATCACAACAGTAGAAATCAGTCGGCACATACTCCTCACCCACCCCAGTCACAAATTTTGTATTCAGAGGGGGCAGCAGGTAGTCAGTGATAGGGTGAGGGGGGCTCACTTTCTCACAGTTTTATCTACAGAGCTATAGAACCCACCACGTCCTCCACACACAGGTCATCAGTTAGTGGGGCGTGGTTCGAAAGAAAGGTTGAGAAACCCAGGTTTAGTACGAACTGGACACACTGCTGCTCTAATGTTGGGTCTTAAATATGGCTGTCAAAATTAACACGTTAATGCAATTTAGCATACTTTACTGTACATAGTTTACTGTAGTATGTACAGCAGTACGAACAAAAGTTTCAGTGAAAAAAGTCAGCGTCTATAAACCAGAGTGGTGGTATTTAGTGTGACCTTCCTTTTACACTGAACATGTCTTTAATCCTTTTGTTCACTTTCAGATTTTTGATTCCAGGTTTCATTCAACACATGCCAAATATTTCCATAACATTTTTCTGTTTCTTGTCATGGGGTCAGGGGTCACACTAAGTACTGACCTTAACCTTTACAACCCATTTAGTTCTGTTTTTTGTCTGCCTTTTAAGGCTGTGCACGTATTTCTTGTATATTCTTGTATCTGAAGAAAAGAGACTGAGAAATAAATATGCATGTTCATTTCAACACTGCAAAAACAACTGATCTAAAGGATGACCAAAACTTTTACACAGCACTAGACACACACACACACACACACACACACACACATACATATATATATATATATATATATATATATATATATATATATATATATATATATATATATATATGTGTGTGTGTGTGTGTGTGTGTATATATGTCTGTATGTATGTATGTATGTCTGTATGTATGTATGTATGTATGTATGTATACAGGGTGGGGAAGCAAAATGTACAATATTTTGAGGCCGGGATTGAAAGACAGTGTATGACCAATTAGTTTATTGAAAGTCATGAGAATTTATTCGCCACAAGAAAATGTCCATAATAGAAAATGTTTTTATTCTATGTGTCCTCCTTCTTTCTCAATAACTGCCTTCACACGCTTCCTGAAACTTGTGCAAGTGTTCCTCAAATATTGACTTTAGGATCATGTTCAGTAAATATCCTGCGTATATCAATCCTCTTACTTCATATATTGGCCGATATATCGGCTATTGGCTTTTTTTTTTGCCCCCACTATCGGTATCTGCCCCAAAACTCCCATATCAGTCGGGCTCTACAGGTTCCACTATGGAATGTGAACCCATGGCTCTGGGACCCAGGGTTTCAGAGCTGGACAGTCTAGGAGACACCAGGACTAAAAAGCCTTTTTGAACAGGAGGGTTTGGAGGTGTTTTTTAAAGCTCTGTACAGAGTCCATGGACCGTAGGTGTAGAGGCAGGTCATACCATAGACGTGGTGCCACAGCTTTAAAAGACCTGTCACTGCGTGTGCTAAAACAGGTGTGTGGAACCATCAGCAGGTGGAACCATCAGCAGGTGTGTGGAACCATCAGCAGGTGTGTGGAACCATCAGCAGGTGGAACCATCAGCAGGTGTGTGGAACCATCAGCAGGTGTGTGGAACCATCAGCAGGTGTGTGGAACCATCAGCAGGTGGAACCATCAGCAGGTGTGTGGAACCATCAGCAGGTGTGTGGAACCATCAGCAGGTGTGTGGAACCATCAGCAGGTGTGTGGAACCATCAGCAGGTGCTGTTCTTCAGACCTCAGACTACCAGCCCAGCTGTAGGGCTGGATCAGGGAAGCAATGTATGCAGGGGCCTGGACATGTAGAGTCCGGAAAGTTAGCACCAGAATTTAAAATGAAAACGATATAGAACAGGAGCCAGTGGAGAGATTTAGGAATGGGAGTGATGTGGGTTCTCGTGTTTGTGCGGGTCAGGAGCCTTCAGCAGAGTTCTGGACAAACTGTAGACGGGCCAGCTCCTTCTGTTTCAGCATGTAAACAGGCTGTTGCAGTAGTCTGAGCCAGAAGACACAAAAGCGTGAACGATCATCTGAAGTTCATTGATGGACACCACAGATCTGAGCTTGGAGATGTTGCGTAGTTGGAAGAAACAGTTTTTCACCAGGTGTTTGGAGTAGAATTCTAAAGACATGTCCTGGTCAAAGATGACACCCAGATTCCTCAGTTTGGTCTTTACCGAGGAACTCAGGTCTCCAAGGTGATGTTTGATCCCTGGGATTGCACTGTCCGGGGCAATGATGAGGGTCTGTGTTTTGCTGGAGTTCAGCTGGAGGCTGTTCTCATTTAGACACTGCTTCAGCTCTGACAAGCAGATGATTAAGGAACTCAGTTTGTGGAGCTCAGAGGAGTTAAAGGAGCAGTATATCTGGATGTCATCTGTGAATAGATAATAGAAGACGTCACTATACTGTCGGATAATGTGGCCAAGTGGGAGGACATAGAGTAAGAATAGCACTGGTCCCAGGACAGAGCCTTGGGGCACACCACACAGTAGACCTGCTGAGTCAGATTGGAAGTTGTTTAAGGTCAGAGTCTTCAGCTGTAGCTGTGCTGTTAACTGTTCCATTAGACAAACTTGTTTAATGTTTTGTATCCATTGTCCAATTGTAGGTGATTCAGGTTTCAGCCATAACATTGTTATCATTTTTCTCGCAGTCATCAGAAGAAGATGTAGTATGAATTCTTGGTCGTGGGACAGACCATCAGGGAATATGTCCAGTAAAAATAATAATGGGTCCATAGAGAGGTTCACTTTAAAGCTGCAGTATGTAGGATTGTGGCCAAAACTGGTACTGCAATCACATTCAAAATACTGTAGAACGTGGTATCCTCTCTACCTCCCCCCAGGCTAGGGGTTGCCAGATCCCACATGAGCATCTACTACTAGTGTTTCCACTAATCCTTGCCACCACACCATACATTTCATACAAAAAAATCATCACCAGACTTATTCTACATCAGTCTAATCTATAACAGGCCAGAACAAACGTCCTGCACACTCAAATGAAAGTCTGCGAAGATTCAGGAGATAGAGAAAAGGGAAATGAGCATTAGGTTTCACTTTTACTACAAGCCGCACGATGGCTCTAACCCCCCCCACCACCACCACCACCACCGAACCACAGATGCCGAACTTCCGAACGCCCCACCACCACCGAACCACGGACGCCAGACTACCGACCCCCTCCCCACCGAACCACGGACCGAACACACACACACACACACACACACACACACACACACACACACACACACACACACACACACACACACACCCTGTTCGGATTACACACCACTAAATGAACAGGTCACTTCCACAGAAAACACTGAACTACAAGGAGCTACCATGGCAAGAGACAAGTCCTACAGCGGTACCCGGTCTGTTCACCAGTCCCGGACCGGCAGTCTCTTCACCGGGGACACGAGAAGAGACTGCTGCCCGGCCCCGGGAGAAGGGACCGGGTGAAGAGGCTGCGACCCCGGCTCTCAGTGGTTCTTACGGTGGTCAGACTGAGGCAGGGCCGGCGTCGGTCTTCAAATCCTTCTCCTCTTTCAGCCGTCTCCATGTTTCTAAATCATCTCCTATACATCTCCTTGTTTTATTTCTCACTTTGTCACGATGTATTTGGGAATAATAAGAGTCCTTTTAGGTTTAATAACGTCAGACATTTGTGATCAGAAATGTTCCAGCTGCAGCTCAGTGGGAACTGGTGACCTGGAGCTGAAAGGCTTCTGACTCTGTGATTAGCAGACAGGTGATGGGCGGGGCATCAGACCAAAACACACAATGTCAACATAAACATCATTTCGGGGCTGACACTGAGCTTTTCAAATGTAAATATTTTGGCTGGACTACTACTGTCAGTGAGATCAGTATTTGAAATGAACAGGATTACTTGATGTCTGGTGAATGTCAAGGCAATTTTACAATTACTTAGAACAGAATTCCTACATACTGCAGCTTTAAGTCAACCATCCAATATGCCTTTTACATTAGTCCAGAAGTGTTTCACAGTGGGGCACTCCCAAAATATGTGTGTCTGATCACCACAGACCACAGTTTCTCCAACACTTGTTGCTAACACCACTTTTAGAAAGAAAAGATTTGAATGGGGTTCTGAAAAATCGTATTTTAACCTTCTAGTCAAATTCCTCCCAAAGCTGACTCCCCACCCCCCTGTGACAACCACAGCAAACATTTCCCCAGATATCCTCATCCAATATTACATTTAATTCCAGTTCCCATTGTTGTTTTATGTGCTGTGTATTATCTGAAAAATCTAACAACAGCTTCTGATATATCAAGGACACTTGTTTTTTCATTACACCATCATTTTCAATCAAATTGATAAAATGTCTTTCTATGTTTGTTGGTTCTCTTCTGATGTGATCCCCGTCAGCATGTTTTATTATGTCATTTCTTATTTGGAAGTACCTATAGTGGTCGCTTGATGGTAGGTTAAATGTACTTTTTAGTCGGTCAGAAGTTTTAACTGTTTCCCTCAAAAAGCTGATTGATAATGATGTTTCTTCTCGGCCCACCGATCAAAACCCCTGTCTGATAGAGATGGAAGGAACTCCAGATTCCCACTGATGGACATGGCTCGACAGAGGGACACTTTTCCTTTTAAATGTTTTCAAATCTGGTTCCAGATTTTTAATGTATGTTTAACCCATAAATTTGTAATCTTTATTTTTTTCTGAGATTGCAGACTATTAAACGGGAGGCGTGAGAGGGAGACCCCCGGCAGTGACTCCTCCTCCAAAGACACCCACTGTGATTCTGGATCACCAATGATCCAGGCTACCATTGCTTTTAATTGGGCTGGCCAATAATACAATCTGAAGTTAGGCAATTTGAAACCCCCGTTTCCCTTATCAGACATCAAGATTTTAAGACATACTCTTGGTCTTTTGTTTTGCCAAATGAATTTTGATTTGAGTTTGTCCAATGATCTAAAAGCAGACTGTGATATAAAGACCGGGAGACTTTGAAACAAAAATAACAATCTAGGAAGCACATTCATTCTTATGCATTCAGTTCTTCCTATTAGAGAGAGTGGAAGTACATCCCATTTATTTAAATCAGTTTTAATTTCCTGAAATAATTTATCGTAAGTAGCTGAAAAAAGCTGTGTGGTCTTGGGGGTAAGAATTACTCCTAAATATCTGAATGAGTAGTGTTAATTTTAATCATAAAAAAGTGAATCCATTAAAATGACGTAAAATTCGATGTGAACAGGATGACTCAAAGAAAGCTGATGCATTTTTTTTTTTTTTTTTTTTTTTTACAACATTTCTTTTTCCTCTGTTTTCTCTGACAGTGACAGTCTGAGAGAAATTGCAAAGGTTCACCTGGTGTGAAATGCAGGGGTGAGGCTAATTAACACTGGAGAGATGCAAAACAACACTTCTCCTGAGTTAATTTCCACAGGCTTGACGAACTCGTCATTAACCCCAACTCTGAATGACATTAACTCACAGTGAGTTCAAACTACACTTTGAGAGTGAAAACTGACTCTGAAATGTTTAGCCCTGAAATTTAAACTCTCCAGTTTTTGCCGTGCAGTTCTCATCAAACCACAATCACACTCTATCCGGGTGGAGCCATTTATCGAGATAGTTTTATTTTTATATGAATGACGAATAGTCGGACTGAAAACAGCTGAAAATAAATTGGAGGAATGAGGCTGTTTGAAACAAAAGGAGGAGAACGTACAGACACCTGCCTGAAAATGGAAGAAGTACAAGTAAAGGTCAGCTGAAAAAAAATGACTCCAGTAAAGTATAGATAACCAACATTTCTACTGAAGTAAGTCAACAAAGTATTTGTACTTAGTTACCTGACACCTCTGGTGACTCGTGCTGACTTGTTTCAGATTTGCACTTTAACTTCTGTTCCCTGACGGTGACTGGGGCTCATCTAAATATACTTTCCAGAAACGCTGGTTCCACATTTATTACATCCATTTAGTTTGGGAAAGAAACTTTGATCCCTCTGGAACCTGAAAGTCTGTAGACCTGTTTATGGAAACATCTGGAACCTGACAGTCTGTAGACCTGTTTATGGAAACATCTGGAAACATCTGGAACCTGACAGTCTGTAGGAGCTGTTTATGGAAACATCTGGAACCTGAAAGTCTGTAGACGCTGTTAAAGGAAACATCTGGAAACTGAGAGTCTGTAGACACTAATAAAGGAAACATCTGGAACCTGACAGTCTGTAGTCGCTGTTCATGGAAACATCTGGAAACTGACAGTCTGTAGTCGCTGTTCATGGAAACATCTGGAAACTTAAAGTCTGTAGGCGCTGTTTACGGAAACATCATCTGGAACCTTAAAGTCTGTAGACGCTGTTTACGGAAACATCTGGAAACTGAAAGTCTGTAGGCACTGTTTACAGAAACATCTGGAACCTTAAAGTCTGTAGGCGCTGTTTACAGAAACATCTGGAACCTTAAAGTCTGTAGGCGCTGTTTACGTAAACATCTGGAAACTGACAGTCTGTAGACTCTGTTTATGGAAACATCTGAAACCTGACAGACTGTAGATGCTATTTATGGAAACATCTGGAACCTGACAAACTTTAGGACCTGTTTACGGAAACATCTGGAACCTGACAGTCTGTAGAAGCCGTTTACGGGAACATCTGGAAACTGACAGTCTGTAGACCTGTTTATGGAAACATCTGGAAACTGACAGTCTGTAGGCGCTGTTTATGGAAACATCTGGAAACTGACGGTCTGTAGGAGCTGTTTATGGAAACATCTGGAACCTGAAAGTCTGTAGACGCTGTTAAAGGAATCATCTGGAAACTGACAGTCTGTAGACACTAATATAGGAAACATCTGGAAACTGACAGTCTGTAGACACTAATAAAGGAAACATCTGGAACCTGACAGTCTGTAGGCGGTATTTATGGAAACATCTGGAACCTGACAGTCTGTAGGCGCTGTTTATGAAAACATCTGGAAACTGACGGTCTGTAGGAGCTGTTTATGGAAACATCTGGAACCTGACAGTCTGTAGGCGCTATTTATGAAAACATCTGGAAACTGACGTTCTGTAGGAGCTGTTTATGGAAACATCTGGAACCTGACAGTCTGTAGGCGGTATTTATGGAAACATCTGGAACCTGACAGTCTGTAGGCGCTGTTTATGGAAACATCTGGAAACTGACGGTCTGTAGGAGCTGTTTATGGAAACATCTGGAACCTGAAAGTCTGTAGACGCTGTTAAAGGAATCATCTGGAAACTGACAGTCTGTAGACACTAATATAGGAAACATCTGGAAACTGACAGTCTGTAGACACTAATAAAGGAAACATCTGGAACCTGACAGTCTGTAGGCGGTATTTATGGAAACATCTGGAACCTGACAGTCTGTAGGCGCTGTTTATGAAAACATCTGGAAACTGACGGTCTGTAGGAGCTGTTTATGGAAACATCTGGAACCTGACAGTCTGTAGGCGCTATTTATGAAAACATCTGGAAACTGACGTTCTGTAGGAGCTGTTTATGGAAACATCTGGAACCTGACAGTCTGTAGGCGGTATTTATGGAAACATCTGGAACCTGACAGTCTGTAGGAGCTGTTTACGGAAACATCTGGAACTTGACAGCCTGTAGGCGCTGTTTATGGAAACATCTGGAAACTGACAGTCTGTAGATGCCGTTTACGGAAACATCTGGAAACTGACAGTCTGAAAGCGCTGATTATGGAAACATCTGGAAACTGACAGTCTGTAGACGCTCTTTATGGAAACATCTGGAAACTGACAGTTTGTAGTCGCTGTTCATGGAAACATCTGGAAACTTAAAGTCTGTAAGCGCTGTTTACGGAAACATCATCTGGAAACTGACAGTCTGTAGACGCTGTTTACGGAAAGATCTGGAACCTTAAAGTCTGTAGGCGCTGTTTACAGAAACATCTGGAACCTGACAGTCTGTAGGCGCTGTTTACGGAAACATCTGGAAACTGACAGTCTGTAGGCGCAGTTTACGGAAACATCTGGAAACTGACAGTCTGTAGACTCTGATTATGGAAACATCTGGAAACTGACAGTCTGTAGATGCTATTTATGGAAACATCTGGAACCTGACAGACTTTAGGACCTGTTTACAGAAACATCTGGAAACTAACAGTCTGTAGGCGCTTTTTACGGAAACATCTGGAACCTGAAAGTCTGTAGAAACCGTTTACGGAAACATCTGGAAACTGAAAGTCTGTAGGTGCTGTTTACGGAAACATCATCTGGAGACTGACAGTCTGTAGACACTGTTTATGGAAACAAGTGGAAACTGACAGTCTGTAGACGCTGTTCATGGAAACATCTGGAACCTGACAGTCTGTAGACACTGTTTATGGAAACATGTGGAAACTGACAGTCTGTAGCAGCTGTTTACGGAAACATCTGGAACCTGACAGTCTGTAGACGCTGTTTACGGAAACATCTGGAGACTGACAGTCTGTAGACGCTGTTTACGGAAACATCTGGAAACTGACAGTCTTTAGGCGCTTTTTATGGAAACATCTGGAACCTGACAGTCTGTAGCAGCTGTTTATGGAAACATCTGGAAACTGACAGTCTGTAGGCGCTTTTTACAGAAACATCTGGAAACTGAAAGTCTGTAGACGCTGTTTACGGAAACATCTGGAAACTGATCGTCTTTAGACGCTTTTTATGGAAACATCTGGAACCTTGACAGTCTGTAGGCGCTGTTTACGGAAACATCTGGAACCTGAAAGTCTGTAGGCACTGATTATGGAAACATCTGGAACCTGACGGTCTGTAGACACTGTTTATGGAAACATGTGGAAACTGACAGTCTGTAGCAGCTGTTTACGGAAACATCTGGAACCTTAAAGTCTGTAGGCGCTGTTTAAGGAAACATCTGGAACCTGACAGTCTGTAGGCGCTGATTATGGAAACATCTGGAAACTGACAGTCTGTAGACGCTGTTTACGGAAACATCTGGAGACTGACAGTCTATAAACGCTGTTAATGGAAACATCTGGAAACTGACTGTCTGTAGGCGCAGTTTACGGAAACATCTGGAAACTGACAGTCTGTAGGCGCTGTTTATGGAAACATCTGGAAACTGAAAGTCTGTAGACACTGTTTAAGGAAAAAATCTGGAACCTGGAAGTCTGTAGACGCTGTTAAAGGAAGCATCTGGAACCTGACGGTCTGTAGACACTGTTTATGGAAACATGTGGAAACTGACAGTCTGTAGCAGCTGTTTACGGAAACATCTGGAACCTTAAAGTCTGTAGCAGCTGTTTATGGAAACATCTGGAAACTGACAGTCTGTAGGCGCTTTTTACAGAAACATCTGGAAACTGAAAGTCTGTAGACGCTGTTTACGGAAACATCTGGAAACTGATCGTCTTTAGACGCTTTTTATGGAAACATCTGGAACCTTGACAGTCTGTAGGAGCTGTTTACGGAAACATCTGGAAACTGACAGTCTGTAGGCGCTGTTTACGGAAACATCTGGAACCTGAAAGTCTGTAGGCACTGATTATGGAAACATCTGGAACCTGACGGTCTGTAGACACTGTTTATGGAAACATGTGGAAACTGACAGTCTGTAGCAGCTGTTTACGGAAACATCTGGAACCTTAAAGTCTGTAGGCGCTGTTTACGGAAACATCTGGAACCTGACAGTCTGTAGGCGCTGATTATGGAAACATCTGGAAACTGACAGTCTGTAGACGCTGTTTACGGAAACATCTGGAGACTGACAGTCTATAAACGCTGTTAATGGAAACATCTGGAAACTGACTGTCTGTAGGCGCAGTTTACGGAAACATCTGGAAACTGACAGTCTGTAGGCGCTGTTTATGGAAACATCTGGAAACTGAAAGTCTGTAGGCGCTGTTTATGGAAACATCTGGAACCTGACGGTCTGTAGACACTGTTTATGGAAACATGTGGAAACTGACAGTCTGTAGCAGCTGTTTACGGAAACATCTGGAACCTTAAAGTCTGTAGGCGCTGTTTACGGAAACATCTGGAACCTGACAGTCTGTAGGCGCTGATTATGGAAACATCTGGAAACTGACAGTCTGTAGACGCTGTTTACGGAAACATCTGGAGACTGACAGTCTATAAACGCTGTTAATGGAAACATCTGGAAACTGACTGTCTGTAGGCGCAGTTTACGGAAACATCTGGAAACTGACAGTCTGTAGGCGCTGTTTATGGAAACATCTGGAAACTGAAAGTCTGTAGGCGCTGTTTAAGGAAAAAATCTGGAACCTGGAAGTCTGTAGACGCTGTTAAAGGAAGCATCTGGAACCTGACGGTCTGTAGACACTGTTTATGGAAACATGTGGAAACTGACAGTCTGTAGCAGCTGTTTACGGAAACATCTGGAACCTTAAAGTCTGTAGGCGCTGTTTATGGAAACATCTGGAATCTGACGGTCTGTAGGAGCTGTTTATGGAAACATCTGGAAACTGACAGTCTGTAGGATCTATTTATGAAAACATCTGGAAACTGACGGTCTGTAGGAGCTGTTTATGGAAACATCTGGAACCTGACAGTCTGTAGGCGGTATTTATGGAAACATCTGGAACCTGACAGTCTGTAGTCGCTGTTCATGGAAACATCTGGAACCTGAATGTCTGTAGACGCTGTTAAAGGAAAAAACTGGAACCTGACAGTCTGTAGGAGCTGTTTACGGAAACATCATCTGGAGGCTGACAGTCTGTAGACACTGTTTACGGAAACATCTGGAAACTGACAGTCTGTAGATGCCTTTTACGGAAACATCTGGAAACTGACAGTCTGAAAGCGCTGATTATGGAAACATCTGGAAACTGACAGTCTGTAGACGCTCTTTATGGAAACATCTGGAACCTGACAGTCTGTAGACTTTGATTATGGAAACATCTAGAACCTGAAATTCTGTAGACTCTGTTTATGGAAACATCTGGAACCTGACAGTCTGTAGACTCCGATTATGGAAACATCTGGAAACTGACAGTCTGTAGATGCTATTTATGGATACATCTGGAACCTGACAGACTTTAGGACCTGTTTACAGAAACATCTGGAAACTAACAGTCTGTAGGCGCTTTTTACGGAAACATCTGCAACCTGAAAGTCTGTAGGCGCTGTTTACGGAAACATCATCTGGAGGCTGACAGTCTGTAGACACTGTTTACGGAAACATCTGGAAACTGACAGTCTGTAGACGCTGTTTACGGAAACATCTGGAAACTGATCGTCTTTAGACGCTTGTTATGGAAACATCTGGAACCTTGACAGTCTGTAGGAGCTGTTTACGGAAACATCTGGAAACTGACAGTCTGTAGGCGCTGTTTACGGAAACATCTGGAAACTGACAGTCTGTAGGCGCTGTTTATGGAAACATCTGGAAACTGACTGTCTGTAGGCGCTTTTACGGAAACATCTGGAACCTGACAGTCTGTAGACCCTGTTAAAGGAAGCATCTGGAACCTGACGGTCTGTAGGCGCTTTTTACGGAAACATCTGGAACCTGACAGTCTGTAGGCGCTGTTTATGGAAACATGTGGAAACTGACAGTCTGTAGCAGCTGTTTACGGAAACATCTGGAACCTTAAAGTCTGTAGGCGCTGATTACGGAAACATCTGGAACCTGACAGTCTGTAGACTCCGGTTAGGGAAACATCTGGAAACTGACAGTCTGTAGACGCTGTTTACGGAAACATCTGGAACCTGACAGTCTGTAGACGGTGTTTACGGAAACATCTGGAGACTGACAGTCTATAAACGCTGTTTATGGAAACATCTGGAAACTGACTGTCTGTAAGCTCTTTTTACGGTAACATCTGGAAACTGATCGTCTGTAGACGCTTTTTATGGAAACATCTGGAACCTTGACAGTCTGTAGATGCCATTTAAGGAAACATCTGGAAACTGACTGTCTGTAGGCGCTTTTTACGGAAACATCTGGAACCTGACAGTCTGTAGGCGCTTTTTACGGAAACATCTGGAAACTGACAGTCTGTAGGCGCTGTTTATGGAAACATCTGGAAACTGACAGTCTGTAGGCGCAGTTTACGGAAACATCTGGAAACTGACTGTCTGTAGGCGCTGTTTATGGAAACATCTGGAAACTGACAGTCTGTAGACACTGTTTAAGGAAAAAATCTGGAACCTGGAAGTCTGTAGACGCTGTTAAAGGAAGCATCTGGAACCTGACGGTCTGTAGACGCCATTTACGGAAACATCTGGAAACTGACAGTCTGTTGGCGCTGTTTACGGAAACATCTGGAGACTGAAAGTCTTTAGACTCTGTTTATGGAAACATCTGGAACCTGACAGTCTGTAGACTCTGTTTACGGAAACATCTGGAACCTGACAGTCTGTAGGTGCAGTTTACGGAAACATCTGGAAACTGACAGTCTGTAGACGCCGTTTACGGAAACATCTGGAACCTGACAGTCTGTAGGTGCAGTTTACGGAAACATCTGGAAACTGACAGTCTGTAGGCGCTGTTTACGGAAACATCTGGAAACTGACAGTCTGTAGGGGCTGTTTACGGAAACATCTGGAACCTGACAGTCTGTAGGCACTGTTAAAGGAAGCATCTGGAACCTGACGGTCTGTAGGCGCTTTTTACGGAAACATCTGGAACCTGACAGTCTGTAGGCACTGTTTATGGAAACATGTGGAAACTGACATTCTGTAGACACTGTTTATGGAAACATGTGGAAACTGACAGTCTGTAGCAGCTGTTTACGGAAACATCTGGAACCTTAAAGTCTGTAGGCGCTGATTACGGAAACATCTGGAACCTGACAGTCTGTAGACGCTGTTTATGGAAACATCTGGAAACTGACTGTCTGTAAGCTCTGTTTACGGAAACATCTGGAAACTGATCGTCTGTAGACGCTTTTTATGGAAACATCTGGAACCTTGAAAGTCTGTAGATGCCATTTAAGGAAACATCTGGAAACTGACTGTCTGAAGGCGCTTTTTACAGAAACATCTGGAACCTGACAGTCTGTAGGCGCTTTTTACGGAAACATCTGGAAACTGACATTCTGTAGACGCTGTTTACAGAAACATCTGGAACCTGACAGTCTGTAGACGCTGTTTACGGAAACATCTGGAACCTGACAGTCTGTAGGCGCAGTTTACGGAAACATCTGGAAACTGACAGTCTGTAGGCGCTGTTTATGGAAACATCTGGAAACTGACTGTCTGTAGGCGCTTTTTACGGAAACATCTGGAACCTGACAGTCTGTAGACCCTGTTAAAGGAAGCATCTGGAACCTGACGGTCTGTAGACACTGTTTATGGAAACATGTGGAAACTGACAGTCTGTAGCAGTTTTTTACGGAAACATCTGGAACCTTAAAGTCTGTAGGCGCTGATTACGGAAACATCTGGAACCTGACAGTCTGTAGACGCCGGTTAGGGAAACATCTGGAAACTGACAGTCTGTAGACGCTGTTTACGGAAACATCTGGAACCTGACAGTCTGTAGACGCTGTTTACGGAAACATCTGGAGACTGACAGTCTATAAACGCTGTTTATGGAAACATCTGGAAACTGACTGTCTGTAAGCTCTGTTTACGGAAACATCTGGAAACTGACCGTATGTAGATGCTTTTTATGGAAACATCTGGAACCTTGACAGTCTGTAGATGCCATTTAAGGAAACATCTGGAAACTGACTGTCTGAAGGCGCTTTTTACGGAAACATCTGGAAACTGACATTCTGTTGACGCTGTTTACAGAAACATCTTGAACCTGACAGTCTGTAGGCGCAGTTTACGGAAACATCTGGAAACTGAAAGTCTGTAGGCGCAGTTTACGGAAACATCTGGAAACTGACAGTCTGTAGGCGCAGTTTATGGAAACATCTGGAAACTGACTGTCTGTAGGCGCTTTTTACGGAAACATCTGGAACCTGACAGTCTGTAGACATTGTTTAAGGAAAAAATCTGGAACCTGGAAGTCTGTAGACGCTGTTAAAGGAAGCATCTGGAACCTGACGGTCTGTAGACGCCATTTACGGAAACATCTGGAAACTGAAAGTCTGTAGCAGCTGTTTACGGAAACATCTGGAACCTTAAAGTCTGTAGGCGCTGTTTACGGAAACATCTGGAACCTGACAGTCTGTAGGCGCTGTTTACGGAAACATCTGGAGACTGAAAGTCTTTAGACTCTGTTTATGGAAACATCTGGAACCTGACAGTCTGTAGACGCTGTTTACGGAAACATCTGGAACCTGACAGTCTGTAGGTGCAGTTTACGGAAACATCTGGAAACTGACAGTCTGTAGACGCCGTTTACGGAAACATCTGGAACCTGACAGTCTTTAGACTCTTTTTACGGAAACATCTGGAAACTCACAGTCGGTAGGCGCCGTTTACGGAAACATTTGGAACCTGACAGTCTTTAGACGCTATTTACGGAAACATCTGGAAACTGAAAGTCTGTAAATGCCGTTTACGGAAACATCTGGAAACTGACAGTTTGTAGGCCCAGATTACGGAAACATCTGGAAATTGACAGTCTGTAGGCGCCGTTTACGGAAACATATGGAACCTGATAGTATGTAGGCGCTGATTATGGAAACATCTGGAACTTTACAGTCTGTACACTCTGTTTATTGAAACATCTGGAACTTGACAGTCTGTAGGCGCTTTTTACGGAAACATCTGGAACCTGACAGTCTGTAGGCGCTTTTTACGGAAACATCTGGAACCTGACAGTCTGTAGACACTGTTTACGGAAACATCTGGTAACTGACAGTGTGTAGGCGCCGTTTACGGAAACATCTGGAACCTGACAGTCTTTAGGCTCTGTTTACGGAAACATCTGGAAACTGATTGTCTGTAGACGCATTTTATGGAAACATCTGGAACCTTGAAAGTCTGTAGACGCCATTTACGGAAACATCTGGAAACTGACAGTCTGTAGGCGCTTTTTATGGAAACATCTGGAAACTGACAGTCTGTAGGCGCTTTTTACGGAAACATCTGGAACCTGACAGTCTGTAGGCGCTTTTTACGGAAACATCTGGAAACTGACAGTCTGTAGGTGCTGTTTACAGAAACATTTGCAACCTGACAATCATTAGACGCTGTTTATTGAAACATCTGTAACTTTACAGTCTGTAGACTCTGTTTATTGAAACATCTGGAACTTGACAGTCTGTAGGCGCCGTTTACGGAAACATCTGAAACCTGACAGTCTGTAGGCTCTTTTTACGGAAACATCTTGAACCTGACAGTCTGTAGGCGCCGTTTACGGAAACATCTGGAACCTGACAGTCTTTAGGCGCTTTTTACGGAAACATCTGGAACCTGACAGTCTGTAGGCGCCGTTTACGGAAACATCTGGAACTTGACAGTCTGTGGGCGCCGTTTACGGAAACATCTGGAACCTGACAGTCTTTAGGCGCTTTTTACGGAAACATCTGGAACCTGACAGTCTGTAGGCGCCGTTTACGGAAACATCTGGAACCTGATAGTCTGTAGGTGCTGTTTACGGAAACAGTGGCTCTATCTGAACAGTTTTTTCAAATTTATACCATGATGTATTTCAACTTTTTTGGCCTTTACATTTAAACAGACAATATGATGATGTGGGCTGGAGGAGCCACTGACGTCACTTTCCAATTCCTCTGACCGTTACTATCCAGTTCTTCTTACCGTTACTGTCCAGTTCCTCTTTCCAGTTCCTCTCACCGTCCCTGTCTAGTTCCTCTGAGCGTTACTGTCCAGTTCTTCTGACCGTTACTGTCCAATTCCCCTGTCCTTTTCCCGTCACCATTACTGTCCAGTTTCTCTGACTGTCACTGTCCAGTTTCTCTGACCGTTTCTGTCCAGTTCTTCTGACGTTTACTGTCCAGTTCCTCTGACCATTGTCATCCAGGGCCTCTTACCATTACCATCCAGTTCCTCTGTTACTGTCCAGTTCCTCTTACCGTTACCTTACAAGCCCTCTGATTGTTACTGTCCAGTTCCTCTCACCCTTTCTTTCCAGGGCCTTTGACCGTTACTGTCCAGTTCCTCTTTCCAGTTCCCGTCATCGTTACTGTCCAGTTCCTTTGACCGTTACTTTCCAGGCGCTCTGACCATTACTGGCCAGTTCCTCTGACTGTTACTGTCCAGGCCCTCTTACCGTTACTGTCCAGTTCCTCTGACCGTTACTTTCCAGGCCCTCTGACCATTACTATCCAGTTGTTCTGACCATTACTGTCCAGGCCCTCTTACCGTTACTATCCAGACCCTCTGATCATCACTGTCCAGTGCCTCTGACCGTTACTGTCCAGTTCCTCTGTCCAGTTCCTCTGACTGTTACTGTCCAAGCCCTCTGATCATTACGACCAGTTCCTCTGATATTTACTATCCAGTTCCTCTGACCATTACTGTCCAGTTTCTCTGACCGTTACTGTCCAGATCTTCTGACTGTTACTGTCCAGTTCTTCTGACCGTTACTTTACAGTTCCTCTGATCATTACTGTCCAGTTCCTCTGACCGTTACTGTCCAGTTCCTCTGATCATTACTGTCCAGTTCCTCTGTCCAGTTCCTCTGACCAGTTCCTCTGACCGTCACTGTCCAGTTCCTCTGTCCAGTTCCTCTGTCCAGTTCTTCTGACTATTACTGTCAAGTTCCTCTGATCGTTACTGTCCAGTTCCTCTTACCATTACTCTCCAGTTCATCTGACTGTTACTGTCCAGTTCTTCTGACTATTACTGTCCAGTTCCTCTGAGCGTTACTGTCCAGTTCCTCTGACCATTACTCTTCAGTTCATCTGACTGTTACTGTCCAGTTCTTCTGACTATTACTGTCCAGTTCATCTGACTGTTACTGTCCAGTTCTTCTGACTATTACTGTCCAGTTCCTCTGAGCGTTACTGTCCAGTTCCTCTATCCAGTTCCTCTGATCGTTACTGTCCAGTTCCTCTGACCGTTACTTTCCAGTTCCTCTGTCCAGTTCTTCTAATCGTTACTGTCCAGTTCTTCTGACTATTACTGTCCAGGTCCTCTGAGCGTTACTGTCCAGTTCCCCTGAGCGTTACTGTCCAGTTCCTCTGTCCAGTTCCTCTGTCCAGTTCCTCTGAGTGTTACTGTCCAGTTCCTCTGTCCAGTTCCTCTGATTGTTACTGTCCAGTTCCTCTGTCCAGTTCTTCTGACTGTTACTGTCCAGTTCCTCTGTCCAGTTCCTCTGACCGTCACTGTCCAGTTCCTCTGTTCAGTTCTTCTGACCGTCACTGTCCAGTTCCTCTGTCCAGTTCCTCTGTCCAGTTCTTCTGACTGTTACTGTCCAGTTCCTCTTTCCAGTTCCTCTGACCGTCACTGTCCAGTTCCTCTTTCCAGTTCTTCTGACTGTTACTGTCCAGTTCCTCTTTCCAGTTCCTCTGACCGTCACTGTCCAGTTCCTCTTTCCAGTTCCTCTGACCGTCACTGTCCAGTTCCTGTGTCCAGTTCCTGTGTCCAGTGCCTGTGTCCAGTGCCTGTGCTCTTGGTTCCCGTGTTAAAGGTTTGTTGTACAGGCTTTGCACCAACAGTTGGTTTCCTTTGAGCTCAGTTCGTGGTGTGAACCCAGGAGTGCAGATGCTGCCCTCTGTGTTCTCTAACGGTATTACACACTCTGTCAGCCCTCCTCACTCCACACCAGATGTTTTCTAATATTTTTAGGGACCGAGCTGAAAGGTGAGGCCTGTCACTCACAGTGAGAGGGCCTCACCTGGAAGCAAGGCCCTATTGTTTTTCGTTTGTTTTTATGTTATACTTCCGTCCCTTTAAACTGGATTTTGACCCACTAAACATGCTCAAAAACTCACTGAACTTTACACATATCAGGTCTGGTGAAAAAATTTATAAAATGTAAACATTAACCCCATAGGTGCTCTCTAGCGCCACCTATGTGAAAAAAAAAACGCTAACGGCCCTAGTGGCCAATAGGCATGTCGTAGAGACATGAAACCAACAACAAAATGTTTGTTGGATGACGCGCTACAAATGATCCGCTGACACTTATGACCTAACTCCAACAGGAATTTCGCAATATGCCTTTCAAAATAAAATTTCTAAAACTAACTCCTCTGACACCGTTTGTCGTATTGACTTCTAAATAGCACCAAAAAAAAAAAAAGTGATCTTACAACTTTTTTAGAACTGCCTTAGTTTTTTTTTTTTTTTTTTATATAAGCCCGGAAAGTTGCGATGTTTGGAACTCATTTTTCACTTTGGAGTTTTTCCCCACATGTGACATATCTATCCGTTCATGGGACTCACCACAACTCTCACATGTAAAAATTTTTGAGATAGCATGTACGGTTATTGATTTATAACAATTTGTTTCTTTTTATACTTTTTCCACTTTAGACTGCCATTTGACCCCCTTAACATGCTCCAAAACTCACCAAATTTGCCATGTATGTCATGGCTGGTGAACACTTTGATTCAATATCAAATTTAACCCCTTGGGTGCCAAAATGGACTCTGTAGCGCCACCTATGTACTAAAAAACACACAAAATCTGCCCTAGCGGCCAGTAGGAATGTCACAGAAACATGAAACAAATGCCAAAATGTTGGTCTGATTGAGCCGACAAATCATACACTGACACTCATGAGCTAACTCCAACAGGAAGTTGGCAATCTGCCTTTGAAAGTTACTCTACGTTTCTGCAATTACTGCTTATTCATTTCAGATATTTTTCATAAAAGTTACATCATTAAATTCCCACAAGTCTGCAGAATCAATGTATGAAAGAATTTTTGAGATATGACCTACGGTTATGGAATAATCGCAATTTTTTGAAGAGTACTTTTACTTTCACTTTGAAAAAATTCCCTATGAAAGTCTTACTGGTGCATATGTTTAAGAATGTGGAGTTGGAGTAGTGGTGAGAGCTGATACCTGATGAACAGGAGGACACTGGTTCAAAGCCCAGGCAAGACAAAGAATGTATTTATTTTCCCCCGCACATTTTAAAACAGGTTTTTCTGCATTGTATTGTGGATATTGGACATTTTGCACACATTACAGAGTACAAGGAGTACATTTCTTCAAAATAAAACCTTATTAAAAATAATACTTAATGACTATTAAATAACTTCTCCATTTTTATGCCAAACGCTCAAGTGTTTCTACAGTTTAGTTAACTAAAAATTATTCTCTCAGACACACACACACACACACCTACACACACATATACACACACACACACATACACACACACACATACACACACATATACACACACACACATACACACACATACACACTCACACACACATACACACACACACATACACACACACCTACACACTCACACACACACACATACACACACTCACACACACATACACACACACACATACACACACACCTACACACTCACACACATACACACACACACATACACACACTCACACACACACACACACACACACACACACACACACACATACACACAGTAGGGTTTCCAAAATAAAAGCCTCATTAAAAAGTGATGGTGTTTTCAGCAGAGGGTTGCTGGTGTTCTGTAGGGATGGAAGGATGACGGACACAAAACGGTGGGAGCTGGTATCGGGACGGTGAGGTGTGAGTGGAGCTGAGGCGTTGACGGTCACGGGAGGCGGAACGCACGGTGCGAGGTCCCGCCCAATGCTGCTTGCAGCTTTAATATTTATTTGTGCTTTTAAGTCCACGTGCTTTTCTGAAAAACCACACCTTGAAGGAGGATAAAACCAACTGAGCCTGATTCTTAGATTCTTTTAATCTTCTTAACCCCTGAAGACCCACTGGTACTTCTGTGGCAGTTTTCAAAACCATTTCACTGCAGTCCAGTCCTAACTCCTGTGTGTGTCATGTGACTAAAACAGACAGAAAAAAACAAAACAAAACATGGAATGAATAAAAGCACAGTTTTTGTCAGTACAATACCATCAATATTGATGGAAGAACTGAAGTGATTTTGATTTTTATCAAGAAAACATGTCAAATGTTTAGACATCAGCTGTGAAATTAAACTACTATGAGCTATTTGTGTTCTCATCATAACATTGTAACTGCACTGTTCTAGATAAACCTGATCTGAATGTTTGAGTGTAACTCAATTGCTAGTTGTTATTAGACTGTAATTAACAGTTTTCATAAACCAAAAGGTTTTTTTTGTTTTTTTTTTTGCATATTATCTCCATGAAGTGAGGAATAACTAGTATTAGAGTATGATCAAATGGGAGAAAACATCAGATGAGCTTTCTGATATTGCATTTTAACCCTTTCATACACAGTGGTCACTCCAGTGGTCAGTTCTTCTCCAGCTGTTCTCTTTTATATTCATGTTTTTTTTTTTCAGTTCCAGATCAGCCAACACAGTGGACACTAATGCACCATCTCATTCACTGACATTCATTTAATTACTAATAAATACTTGATAAACCTGATCTGCACTAACATGTTTGAGAGTAAATCAATTGCTATTTGGTATTAGACTGTAATTAACAGTTTTCTTAAACAAAAAGTAAAAAAAAAAAAAAAAAAAAAAAAAAAAAAAAATATATATATATATATATATATATATATATATATATATATATTTTTTTTTTTTTTTTTTTTTTTTTTTTTTTTTTTTTTTTTTTTTTTGTCCATGACGTGAGTAATAACTTGTATTAGAGTTTGATAAAATGTGAGAAAACATCAGATTAGCTACATTTAAAAAAAAATATTTCATAGTTTTCACACAGTTCATCACTTTTTGATATTGTATTTTAAATACATGTTTCTTTGCTTCAGAAATTAAATGCATGCTGTCCAGCTGAGTAGACATTTTTGAAACCCCATAAAAAACAAATTCATAAAAAAATTCAATGACAGTGTTTTTTTCATGCCTGAAGAGGAATACAAACACTCAGGAAAAAACTCTTGACTAAGGTTTTCATAATTCATGCATCAAAGGGTTAATGAAGTGGCAGAAAGGGACACTTTCACATGATCCTCCGCACAAGCCTCATTGAACCATAGGAAAAGTATCATACAGTAATTTTACACCACAGCATTTGGAGAAAATAAGGACTGAAATGAGCTGCAAATTCCAACTGTGCAGATATCACTGATTATGATTGGAGTCGTATTATTATACTTGTGTAAATGTGGTATTTAAGAGATCATTAGCAACTAGCCTAAAAACCAGTACAGATCCATGTGTACAGTTACTGACTCAGACAAATCTGAAATAATACATGAGACATGAATGGAAGAGATGAGGGGGCCAACAGAGAGCGTTGAAGCTTTAGGGCCCTACAGTTCTGAGCTACACCCCTGGGGATACAGACTGAAACTACGCCTACTGATGATGGTGATGATGATGATGGTGATGATGATGATGATGGTGATGATGATGATGATGATGATGATGATGGTGATGATGATGATGATGATGATGATGATGATGATGATGATGATGGTGATGATGATGATGATGATGGTGACGACACCATTACGTACACTACAGACTGTGCACAGAGCAGTAGATGCCAGAGGGGCTCAAACTGCTTTGATGACCCTCATCATCATCCTAATGACGTCCTGTTGAAGGTTCAGACCAGCCCCGGCTGTCAGCGGTGCCTTTACACTGAACACTGGCCTGAAAAACACTCACATCAACACATTTCTGTCCACACTTGAAGGAGTGCAGTTAATTTGCTGTAATTTTACCCCAAGTTTTCATGAAATGATTATTATTTATTTGGAATATTTTGTGGTTATTTCATGACTTTTACAGTTGTGTGTCTGAAAACCCTCTGTGCATCATCATTTTGTTGACACAGCTGGGGACATAGATGACATTCATAATGTTTATGTGGCTCATTTAGATCAAATCAAACCACATTTTATTCAAATAGCACCAAATCATGTGTTGTTGCTGTGACACAGATCCTAATTTAACCCTCTCATGCACAGTGGTCACTCCAGTGGTCACTCCAGTGGACAGCTTTTCTACAGCTGCTCTCTTGTCTATTCATAGATTTTATTGTTTTAGTTCCATATGCATCATCCCATAATACACTGACTTTCAGACCAGTACTGTAACTTTGCTGTCCTTGATAAATCTGATCTGCACTAACATGTTTAAGTGGAAATCAATTGCTTGTTATTTGTTAATAGACTGTAATTAACCATTTTTCTTAAACAAAAAGTTTTTTTGTGTGCATATTATCTCCATAAAGTGAGTAATAACTTATACTAGAGTATGTTAAAATGGGACAAAATACCAGATTTATTATTATTATTATTATTATTATTATTATTATTATTATTACTTTTAAATTCATTTTAGCTTTAGCTGGACCATAAGGGATTATCCAAAACAAGGAGCTACTTTATATTGAAATAAATATTGGAATAGCAGTAAATTAAAGTTCGCTCTCTGACAGAACATGACTGTGTTTTGACCCGTTAAGGTTCTCAGAATTCATGCATGAAAGGGTTAAGCAGATATTGTTCATTTGTATCTAGCACCTACAATAACAGACATAAGGCATTACAGTCCTAATTGTCAGAATAGTAATTAAACACATTTTCCAATCTCAGGTATGTAGATTATTTTATTGATGCTGTTATTGATCAGTTATTATAGTCAATCAAACTAAACAAAAATGATCCAAAAATTAGTAGTGTCAGAAACAGGTGCTGAAACTGATCCGTGAACATCAGGGGTCATCGGTATAATCTGTGTAGACGCAAATTTGCAACAATATTCACAAGGGGCTAACATTCATACAAGTATTTTTGTAAACATGTTTTTTTTTTTTTCATGTCCATTTAAAAAACAAACAAACCAAAAAACCCACCAGAACTCTGCCTGTACAACTACTGCTGTACACACAAATCTCATATATTTACATTAAACCAACCACCTCTAATGTTTGGTCTAAGTTTTGTCTCTGGTGGAATTGAACCCTTTCACTCCAGTGGTCACTCCAGTGGTCACTCCTGTGGTCACTCCAGTGGTCACTCCAGTGGTCCCTCCAGTGGTCACTCCAGTGGACAGTTCTTCTCCAGCTGTTCTCTTGTATATTCATGGGTTTGTTGTTTCAGTTCCATATCAGCCAACACAGTGGACTCTTATGCACCATCCCATAATAATACACTGACATTCAGACCAGTACTGTAACTGTGCTGTTCTAGATAAACCTGATCTGCACTGACATGTCTGAGTGGAACTCAACTGCTAATAAAAATTGGGAATATGATAAAATGTGAGAAAACATCAGATCTGCTGCATTAAAAATGTTTGGATTTGATAGTTTTCACAGTTTATCACTTTCTGATATTTGTATTCTTTGCTTCAAAAATTAAACACACGGTGTCCAGCGGAGTGGACATTTTTGGAACTCCATGAAAAATTATGAAGGTAGATTTGTTTCTTTATTCCTTTAACCAAAAAAAAAAAAAAATCAATTAAAAAAAATTCCCTTCAAGAAAAAAACCCTACTCAATCAAAGAAAAAAAGTGTTCAAATTACATTTTTTGGATCTTAAATATTTTTTTGCATTCGTCTTATTTTGTTACTTTTAATTATATTTCTGATTATTTTATTGAATATTTTACCAGTTAAATCACCCAAACTTGCTTTTTTTTAAACTTTGTTTTCTAGTAGTGGAATGAACCACAGTACATTTACTATGCTACAATACAAACCAAAAACAAATATTTTCAATCAAAAAAAAAAAGAAAAAAAATTATCTTCTCTCTCAAAAAAGCAAACAAATAAACAAACAAACAAACAAACAAACAAAAAAACAACAACTTTTCAATCAAAGAAAAAGTGTTCAAATGCAATTTTTTGGATCTTAAATACATATTTTTTTGCATTCAACATTTTTTTTTCTTTTTTTCTTTTTTTTTTTATTGCACTTTTTTTTGACTGAAAATATTTTTGTAGGGTTAGAGCAATAACGAAACAAATCTACCTTCATAAAAAATAGGTTTAATAAAAAAAAAAAAAAAAATTCAATTGCACTGTTTTTTCATGCTTAAAGAGCAATAAAAACACTCAGGAAAAAAATCTGGATTAAAGTTCTGCTCATTTATGCATGAAAGGGTCACAGAAGTTTCAAAGGGGGCCTCAGCAGATTGACAGACTAGTGTGCTCTGAAACTGAGCAGGAATGACCAGTTCAGTTTCAGAACACACTTCTCTTCATGGTCAGTCGAACTTGTTGGTGTGTGTTCTGACACACAGGTTCTACGTGTCCTCCACTCGGAGGTGTGTGTGCTGACCTCCATCTGCTGCTGCTCATTCGCTGGTTTCCTTCCACCTGGAGGAGCTGGGTCTGACCTTTCAGGTGCATGTGGACGTGTTGACGTGTGACACCGCTGCTTTCCGGTCTTTTTGAATTCATCTCACATAAAATGCACACAAAGTACAGTTTTTCAAAGGTCTTCGCTGTGGAAAGCTTTTAGAAAATCCCAGTTTTTGTAACATAATTCATCCTTTGTGTGGATGAGAGGCAAAATAACAGAGAGAAGAAAAAAAAATATATATATATATATAATAATTATCCACATTACTGTTGATGGGGCTGAATCCTACCCCCCCCCCCTCAATATAATCCTGTCCAACTTAACTCCTTTCCCTATTTATTCAACCCTACAAAGTAATTAAAGTTAACACACATATGATCAATAAAATGTAGGAGTGCACCGATACCACTTTTTTCCAGACCGAGTACAAGTACGAGTACTTACTTTTGAGTACTTGCAGATACCAAGTACTGATATGAGTCCTTAATAATTCCATTTCAGTTGTTAGTTCCTTTTGTAAATGTGCTTTATTGTCGTTGTCATTAGTCTGACTGGAACAAAGTGCTGCTACTGACATTTAATGTGTTGGAATGAGCGTTTGTCAGTTAATCCACCAGGGGGCGCTGCTCTGAATTAACCATACTGGACAAATACCACGAAGAAGAGGAAAGTTTAATGAGAAGAAGAAGAAGAAAGACAGTAATAACAAACATGGAGATGACAGAGGGAACACTACTGTGATACTAATGTTGCAGCGTTTTCTCTGGTAAGGTTTAAAAGTTTAGCTTCAGCAGGAAGAGAAAAGACAAATGAGTGAGAAGTTTGGTTTTCACTTCTGCTGGTGGAGGTCCGCACCGCTCCGTACCCCCATAGTATTATCAGTAGGATGGAAACCAGCCCAGCCCTGGGGAGTTGTCCTGAATGTGTCAGTAGTTTTTCTGGGTAGTTGTCCTGAATGTGTCAGTAGTTTTTCTGGGTAGTTGTCCTACATGTGTCAGTAGTTTTTCTGGGTAGTTGTCCTACATGTGTCAGTAGTTTTTCTGGGTAGTTGTCCTAAATGTGTCAGTAGTTTTTCTGGGTAGTTGTCCTACATGTGTCAGTAGTTTTTTCTGGGTAGTTGTCCTGAATGTGTCAGTAGTTTTTTCTGGGTAGTTGTCCTGAATGTGTCAGTAGTTTTTCTGGGTAGTTGTCCTGAATGTGTCAGTAGTTTTTCTGGGTAGTTGTCCTACATGTGTCAGTAGTTTTTCTGGGTAGTTGTCCTACATGTGTCAGTAGTTTTTCTGGGTAGTTGTCCTACATGTGTCAGTAGTTTTTTCTGGGTAGTTGTCCTGAATGTGTCAGTAGTTTTTTCTGGGTAGTTGTCCTGAATGTGTCAGTAGTTTTTCTGGGTAGTTGTCCTAAATGTGTCAGTAGTTTTTCTGGGTAGTTGTCCTGAATGTGTCAGTAGTTTTTCTGGGTAGTTGTCCTGAATGTGTCAGTAGTTTTTCTGGGTAGTTGTCCTAAACGTGTCAGTAGTTTTTCTGGGTAGTTGTCCTGAATGTGTCAGTAGTTTTTCTGGGTAGTTGTCCTGAATGTGTCAGTAGTTTTTCTGGGTAGTTGTCCTAAACGTGTCAGTAGTTTTTCTGGGTAGTTGTCCTAAATGTGTCAGTAGTTTTTCTGGGTAGTTGTCCTAAATGTGTCAGTAGATTTTCTGGGTAGTTGTCCTACATGTGTCAGTAGTTTTTCTGGGTAGTTGTCCTAAATGTGTCAGTAGTTTTTCTGGGTAGTTGTCCTACATGTGTCAGTAGTTTTTTCTGGGTAGTTGTCCTGAATGTGTCAGTAGTTTTTTCTGGGTAGTTGTCCTGAATGTGTCAGTAGTTTTTCTGGGTAGTTGTCCTGAATGTGTCAGTAGTTTTTCTGGGTAGTTGTCCTACATGTGTCAGTAGTTTTTCTGGGTAGTTGTCCTACATGTGTCAGTAGTTTTTCTGGGTAGTTGTCCTACATGTGTCAGTAGTTTTTTCTGGGTAGTTGTCCTGAATGTGTCAGTAGTTTTTTCTGGGTAGTTGTCCTGAATGTGTCAGTAGTTTTTCTGGGTAGTTGTCCTAAATGTGTCAGTAGTTTTTCTGGGTAGTTGTCCTGAATGTGTCAGTAGTTTTTCTGGGTAGTTGTCCTGAATGTGTCAGTAGTTTTTCTGGGTAGTTGTCCTAAACGTGTCAGTAGTTTTTCTGGGTAGTTGTCCTGACAGTGTCAGTAGTTTTTCTGGGTAGTTGTCCTGACAGTGTCAGTAGTTTTTCTGGGTAGTTGTCCTAACAGTGTCAGTAGTTTTTCTGGGTAGTTGTCCTAAATGTGTCAGTAGTTTTTCTGGGTAGTTGTCCTAAATGTGTCAGTAGATTTTCTGGGTAGTCGTCCTAAACGTGTCAGTAGTTTTTCTGGGTAGTTATCCTAAATGTGTCAGTAGTTTTTTCTAGGTAGTTGTCCTAAACTTGTCAGTTGTTTTTTCCGGGTAGTTGTCCTAAATGTCTCAGTAGTTTTTCTGGGTAGTTGTCCTAAATGTGTCAGTAATTTTTCTGGGTAGTTGTCCTAAATGTGTCAGTAGTTTTTCTGGGTAGTTGTCCTAAATGTGTCAGTAGTTTTTCTGGGTAGTTGTCCTAAACGTGTCAGTAGTTTTTCTGGGTTGTTGTCCTAAATGTGTCAGTAGTTTTTCTGAGTAGCTGTCCTACATGTGTCAGTAGTTTTTCTGGGTAGTCGTCCTAAACGTGTCAGTAATTTTTCTGGGTAGTTGTCCTAAACGTGTCAGTAATTTTTCTGGGTAGTTGTCCTAAACGTGTCAGTAGTTTTTCTGGGTAGTTGTCCTACATGTGTCAGTAATTTTTCTGGGTAGTAGTCCTAAATGTGTCAGTAGTTTTTCTGGGTAGTTGTCCTAAACGTGTCAGTAGTTTTTCTGGGTAGTTGTCCTAAATGTGTCAGTAGTTTTTCTGAGTAGCTGTCCTACATGTGTCAGTAGTTTTTCTGGGTAGTCGTCCTAAACGTGTCAGTAATTTTTCTGGGTAGTTGTCCTAAATGTGTCAGTAATTTTTCTGGGTAGTTGTCCTAAACGTGTCAATAGTTTTTCTGGGTAGTTGTCCTACATGTGTCAGTAATTTTTCTGGGTAGTAGTCCTGAATGTGTCAGTAGTTTTTCTGGGTAGTTGTCCTGAATGTGTCAGTAGTTTTTTCTGGGTAGTTGTCCTGAATGTGTCAGTAGTTTTTCTGGGTAGTTGTCCTAAATGTGTCAGTAGTTTTTCTGGGTAGTTGTCCTAAATGTGTCAGTAGATTTTCTGGGTAGTCGTCCTAAACGTGTCAGTAGTTTTTCTGGGTAGTTATCCTAAATGTGTCAGTAGTTTTTTCTAGGTAGTTGTCCTAAACTTGTCAGTTGTTTTTTCCGGGTAGTTGTCCTAAATGTGTCAGTAGTTTTTCTGGGTAGTTGTCCTACATGTGTCAGTAGTTTTTCTGGGTAGTTGTCCTACATGTGTCAGTAGTTTTTCTGGGTAGTTGTCCTACATGTGTCAGTAGTTTTTTCTGGGTAGTTGTCCTGAATGTGTCAGTAGTTTTTTCTGGGTAGTTGTCCTGAATGTGTCAGTAGTTTTTCTGGGTAGTTGTCCTGAATGTGTCAGTAGTTTTTCTGGGTAGTTGTCCTACATGTGTCAGTAGTTTTTCTGGGTAGTTGTCCTACATGTGTCAGTAGTTTTTCTGGGTAGTTGTCCTACATGTGTCAGTAGTTTTTTCTGGGTAGTTGTCCTGAATGTGTCAGTAGTTTTTTCTGGGTAGTTGTCCTGAATGTGTCAGTAGTTTTTCTGGGTAGTTGTCCTAAATGTGTCAGTAGTTTTTCTGGGTAGTTGTCCTGAATGTGTCAGTAGTTTTTCTGGGTAGTTGTCCTAAACGTGTCAGTAGTTTTTCTGGGTAGTTGTCCTAAATGTGTCAGTAGTTTTTCTGGGTAGTTGTCCTAAATGTGTCAGTAGATTTTCTGGGTAGTCGTCCTAAACGTGTCAGTAGTTTTTCTGGGTAGTTATCCTAAATGTGTCAGTAGTTTTTTCTAGGTAGTTGTCCTAAACTTGTCAGTTGTTTTTTCCGGGTAGTTGTCCTAAATGTCTCAGTAGTTTTTCTGGGTAGTTGTCCTAACAGTGTCAGTCATTTTTCTGGGTAGTTGTCCTAACAGTGTCAGTAGTTTTTCTGGGTAGTTGTCCTAACAGTGTCAGTAGTTTTTCTGGGTAGTTGTCCTAACAGTGTCAGTAGTTTTTCTGGGTTGTTGTCCTAAATGTGTCAGTAGTTTTTCTGAGTAGCTGTCCTACATGTGTCAGTAGTTTTTCTGGGTAGTCGTCCTAAACGTGTCAGTAATTTTTCTGGGTAGTTGTCCTAAACGTGTCAGTAATTTTTCTGGGTAGTTGTCCTAAACGTGTCAGTAGTTTTTCTGGGTAGTTGTCCTACATGTGTCAGTAATTTTTCTGGGTAGTAGTCCTAAATGTGTCAGTAGTTTTTCTGGGTAGTTGTCCTAAACGTGTCAGTAGTTTTTCTGGGTAGTTGTCCTAAATGTGTCAGTAGTTTTTCTGAGTAGCTGTCCTACATGTGTCAGTAGTTTTTCTGGGTAGTCGTCCTAAACGTGTCAGTAATTTTTCTGGGTAGTTGTCCTAAATGTGTCAGTAGTTTTTCTGGGTAGTTGTCCTAAATGTGCCAGTAGTTTTTCTGGGTAGTTGTCCTGAATGTGTCAGTAGTTTTTCTGGGTAGTTGTCCTACATGTGTCAGTAGTTTTTCTGGGTAGTCGTCCTAAACGTGTCAGTAATTTTTCTGGGTAGTTGTCCTAAACGTGTCAGTAATTTTTCTGGGTAGTTGTCCTAAACGTGTCAATAGTTTTTCTGGGTAGTTGTCCTACATGTGTCAGTAATTTTTCTGGGTAGTAGTCCTAAATGTGTCAGTAGTTTTTCTGAGTAGTTGTCCTAAACGTGTCAGTAGTTTTTCTGGGTAGTTGTCCTAAATGTGTCAGTAGTTTTTCTGAGTAGTTGTCCTAAATATAACAGTAGTTTTTTTTCTGAGTAGTTGTCCTAAATATGTCAGTAGTTTTTTTTCTGGGTAGTTGTCCTTAATGTGTCAACAGTTTTTTCTGGGTAGTTGTCCTAAACGTGTCCGTAGTTTTTCTGGGTAGTTGTCCTACATGTGTCAGTAGTTTTTCTGGGTAGTTGTCCTAAATGTGTCAGTAGTTTTTCTGGGTAGTTGTCCTAAACGTGTCAGTAGTTTTTCTGGGTAGTTGTCCTAAATGTGTCAGTAGTTTTTCTGAGTAGCTGTCCTACATGTGTCAGTAGTTTTTCTGGGTAGTCGTCCTAAACGTGTCAGTAATTTTTCTGGGTAGTTGTCCTAAATGTGTCAGTAGTTTTTCTGGGTAGTTGTCCTAAATGTGTCAGTAGTTTTTCTGGGTAGTTGTCCTACATGTGTCAGTAGTTTTTCTGGGTAGCTGTCCTACATGTGTCAGTAGTTTTTCTGGGTAGTCGTCCTAAACGTGTCAGTAATTTTTCTGGGTAGTTGTCCTAAATGTGTCAGTAGTTTTTCTGGGTAGTTGTCCTAAATGTGTCAGTAGTTTTTCTGGGTAGCTGTCCTACATGTGTCAGTAATTTTTCTGGGTAGTTGTCCTAAACGTGTCAGTAGTTTTTCTGGGTAGTTGTCCTAAATGTGTCAGTAGTTTTTCTGAGTAGTTGTCCTAAATATAACAGTAGTTTTTTTTCTGAGTAGTTGTCCTAAATATGTCAGTAGTTTTTTTTCTGGGTAGTTGTCCTACATGTGTCAGTAGTTTTTCTGGGTAGTCGTCCTAAATGTGTCAGTAGTTTTTCTGGGTAGTTGTCCTAAACGTGTCAGTAGTTTTTCTGGGTAGTTGTCCTAAACGTGTCAGTAGTTTTTCTGGGTAGTTGGCCCAAATGTGTCAGTAGTTTTTCTGAGTAGTTGTCCTAAATATAACAGTAGTTTTTTTTCTGAGTAGTTGTCCTAAATATGTCAGTAGTTTTTTTTCTGGGTAGTTGTCCTTAATGTGTCAACAGTTTTTTCTGGGTAGTTGTCCTAAACGTGTCCGTAGTTTTTCTGGGTAGTTGTCCTACATGTGTCAGTAGTTTTTCTGGGTAGTTGTCCTAAATGTGTCAGTAGTTTTTCAGGGTAGTTGTCCTACATGTGTCAGTAGTTTTTCTGGGTAGCTGTCCTAAATGTGTCAGTAGTTTTTCTGGGTAGTTGTCCTACATGTGTCAGTAGTTTTTTCTGGGTAGTTGTCCTACGTGTGTCAGTAGTTTTTTCTGGGTAGTTGTCCTAAATGTGTTAGTAGTTTTTCTGGGTAGTTGTCCTAAATGTGTCAGTAGTTTTTCTGGGTAGTTGTCCTAAATGTGTCAGTAGTTTTTCTGGGTAGTTGTCCTACATGTGTCAGTAGTTTTTCTGGGTAGTTGTCCAACATGTGTCAGTAGTTTTTCTGTGTAGTTGTCCTAAATGTGTCAGTAGTTTTTCTGGGTAGTTGTCCAACATGTGTCAGTAGTTTTTCTGGGTAGTTGTCCTAAATGTGTCAGTAGTTTTTCTGGGTAGTTGTCCTAAATGTGTCAGTAGTTTTTCTGGGTAGTTGTCCTAAATGTGTCAGTAGTTTTTCTGGGTAGTTGTCCTACATGTGTCAGTAGTTTTTCTGGGTAGCTGTCCTAAATGTGTCAGTAGTTTTTCTGGGTAGTTGTCCTACATGTGTCAGTAGTTTTTTCTGGGTAGTTGTCCTACGTGTGTCAGTAGTTTTTTCTGGGTAGTTGTCCTAAATGTGTTAGTAGTTTTTCTGGGTAGTTGTCCTAAATGTGTCAGTAGTTTTTCTGGGTAGTTGTCCTAAATGTGTCAGTAGTTTTTCTGGGTAGTTGTCCTACATGTGTCAGTAGTTTTTTCTGGGTAGTTGTCCTACGTGTGTCAGTAGTTTTTTCTGGGTAGTTGTCCTAAATGTGTTAGTAGTTTTTCTGGGTAGTTGTCCTAAATGTGTCAGTAGTTTTTCTGGGTAGTTGTCCTAAATGTGTCAGTAGTTTTTCTGGGTAGTTGTCCTACATGTGTCAGTAGTTTTTCTGGGTAGTTGTCCAACATGTGTCAGTAGTTTTTCTGGGTAGTTGTCCTAAATGTGTCAGTAGTTTTTCTGGGTAGTTGTCCAACATGTGTCAGTAGTTTTTCTGGGTAGTTGTCCTAAATGTGTCAGTAGTTTTTCTGGGTAGTTGTCCTAAATGTGTCAGTAGTTTTTCTGGGTAGTTGTCCTAAATGTGTCAGTAGTTTTTCTGGGTAGTTGTCCTAAATGTGTCAGTAGTTTTTCTGGGTAGTTGTCTTAAATGTGTCAGTAGTTTTTCTCTAACTCTGTCAGTGGCTCTTTGAACAGATCCTCTACCTCCTCAGTTCCGCTGGTATTCTGTGTCTGGGTACTCATCCTCCATCAGCTGGAAAACAGATGGAATGTACTCAGATTACAGACAGAAGGCTGCGTCTGTATCTGTCTGTGTCTGAACGGTACTGTCAGTCAGCCTTACTGTGATCAGCCTCATTTCTTTGGTTCCATCTCCACACTCTTCACACTCACACACATTATTCCTCCTCCTCGTACCTGCTGCACTGAACTGGGAATGGCACACAGACAGAAGTGGGATCGGTGCAGTTGTATCAGATTACTTTTTCGAGTACGAGTACACACACTGAGTATCGGAGCCGATGCCCCATACTGGTATGGGATCGGTGCGTCCCTACTAAAATGTGAATACTGTATATACTGATGTGTGTGCTGCTGCTTTAGCATTTATCTGCCATTGATGAGTCGAAGGTAATTCCTTGTTCAGTTGAATGAATCTGCACATTCGTTTCATGAGCAAACAACAGGACCTTCAGCAGATGAAATTAGAGCTCATGTATGTAGGTCCAACAGCTCATCTATACGTCTGTAGATCGATATATTTAAAAACCGGTCTCAGCTTTGGAAAGTGCATGAATACCATGAGCTGGTGTGGACGTTTTTGGAATCTCTCTAACCCATAAATTATGCAAAAAAGATGAAATGGACATTATTGCCTAGAAGACAAATACTCTTTGGATGAAAATCAACAATCGGCCCAAAACCCTCCTCATGGCTCAGCGACCTTGTGCTTTTTCTGAATTTAGAGAAGATTAAATTTAATGTGAGGGTCAGCCATCAAATATCCAGTAGTATGGAGCCCCATGGTGGAACATTTAACCTCAGTCAGGAGTTTTTCCTGAGTGTTTGTATTCCTCTTTAGGCATAAAAAAAAACAAAAAAAACACTGTCATTGAATTTTTTTATGAACCTGTTTTTTATGGGGTTTCAAAAATGTCTACTCAGCTGGACAGCATGCGTTTAAGTTTTGAAGCTAAGAAACATGTATTTAAAATACAATATCAGAAAGTGATGAACTGTGTGAAAACCATGATTTTTTTTTTTTTTTTAATGTAGCTAATCTGATGTTTTCTCACATTTTTATCAAACTCTAATCCAAGTTACTACTCACTTCATGGACAAAATATATTATTTTTTTTAAACTTTGTGTTTAAGAAAACTGTTAATTACATTCTAATACCAAATAGCAATTGATTTACTCTCAAACATGTTAGTGCAGATCAGGTTTATCAAGTATTTCTCAGTAATTAAGTGAATGTCAGTGAATGAGATGGTGCATTAGTGTCCACTGTGTTGGCTGATCTGGAACGGAAACAATAAAACCCATGAATATACAAGAGAACAGCTGGAGAAGAACTGACCACTGGAGTGACCACTGTGTATGAAAGGGTTAAAAAAAACTTAAAATACTCTAAACTACAAAAGTACTTTTAGCGCAGTTTTCTCACATACACGTTTTGGCATGCTATATGTACACTTCTGTACTCTGTAATAATATTGATCACACCACATGTCCACATTTTATGGGTAGGATGTAATTGTGGATAAGCACATTTATCAACTATTATTTTGTTGTTATTATTTTTTTTATTGTTTTTTTTTTATTGTTTACTGTTTTTGAGTATTTTGCTATTTTCTATTACTATTCGTTCGGTGTGATTCATGGTGGTAATAACAAGACTCAAGATATGACAAAACTAATCTTGTTATTATCACTACTGGACAAAGAACGTCTGTGATGCAGGACCAGGGCTTTGGAAGAACAGCCATGATGAATGCTTTTGAGACGGGATATTCAAATGTTCTACAGAACTTAAATCTGCATTAAAAATGATATGTAAAAAAAATACAAATGTTAGACCTGATGTTTGCAGTGACGTTCAGGATGAAGAGTCTGCGATGTGTAGAAGGTCTATTCAGGGCTCAGTTCGACCCCCCAGTACCTAATGCAGTGGGCCCCAACCTTTGTTACGCCTGACCCCATTTTAACAGCACAGATTTCTGGTGACCCAAGACATTCAAAACTGTGACCATTTTTTTTTTTGCTAAAATCAATTTGTTTTTGATCATGTAATAGTTTGCTATACTATGTTGCAGATAAACATTAGTTTTAGAGGACATTTAGTCTGTATAATGTGTATTATTGTGGACAGAGGCAGTAAATCCAGGTGTAGATTAAAGGCTCAGGATCTGTCCAGTCAGTCCAGCTGGGATTTACGAGGAGGACAATTAATACTGAACAAACAAGAACTGAAACTATGAATTATGAAAGAGCTGCAGCATCTGAAACTGACCACAGTGAACATGTGACACAGAAACAGAACCACAGTGCTGCAGTTTCACACTCAGTTTGTCTGGTATGGATTGGGATTGGCTCTGTCAACTCAACATACATTTTTTCATTAGTAAGTTTTTTTTATTTTATTTATTTATTTTTTTTAAAGTCAATTACTAAAAATTTCAGGCGACCCCATTTGAATTCCAGGCGACCCCACATGGGGTCCCAACCCCAAGGTTGAAAAACAGTGACCTAAAGAGAGGAACACAGACAGAGGAGGGGGAGGAGCAAGAAGCAACAAGACGGTGTTCTAGACATTTGACAGGAAGGGGAGGGTTCAAAGGGCGGTCCTGCTCCAATCAAAACTTACATGATGAAACAAAGGCAATTCAATCAAACAGCACATTTAAAAAGGCCATTAAATCCAATACGTTGAGTAAATATGACGACATGGACAGAGTCTAATTTGGATATGTATATTACTGCTAAGAAATGGACAGTTTATTTTATTGTGCAAAGGACTGAGTTTACTTTAGTATTTGACATGTGTATTATTGTTATGAAAAGGAAAGAGTTTACTTTCGTATCTGATATGTGTATGATTGTTATGAAAAGGACAGAGTTTACTTTAGCATTTGATATGTGTATTATTGTTATGAAAAGGACAGAGTTTATTTTAGTATTTGATATGTGTATTATTGTTATGAAAAGGACAGAGTTTACTTTAGTATTTGATATGTGTATTATTGTTATGAAAAGGACAGAGTTTACTTTAGTATTTGATATGTGTATTATTGTTATGAAAAGGACAGAGTTTACTTTCGTATCTGATATGTGTATGATTGTTATGAAAAGGACAGAGTTTACTTTAGCATTTGATATGTGTATTATTGTTATGAAAAGGACAGAGTTTATTTTAGTATTTGATATGTGTATTATTGTTATGAAAAGGACAGAGTTTACTTTAGTATTTGATATGTGTATTATTGTTATGAAAAGGACAGAGTTTACTTTAGTATTTGATATGTGTATTATTGTTATGAAAAGGACAGAGTTTACTTTAGTATTTGATATGTGTATGATTGTTATGAAAAGGATAGAGTTTACTTTAGTATTTGATATGTGTATTATTGTTATGAAAAGGACAGAGTTTACTTTCGTATTTGATATGTGTATGATTGTTATGAAAAGGACAGAGTTTACTTTAGTATTTTATATGTGTATTATTGTTATGAAAAGGACAGAGTTTACTTTAGTATTTGATATGTGTATGATTGTTATGAAAAGGACAGAGTTTACTTTAGTATTTGATATGTGTATTATTGTTATGAAAAGGACAGAGTTTACTTTCGTATCTGATATGTGTATGATTGTTATGAAAAGGACAGAGTTTACTTTAGTATTTGATATGTGTATTATTGTTATGAAAAGGACAGTTTACTTTAGTATTTGATATGTGTATGATTGTTATGAAAAGGACAGAGTTTACTTTAGTATTTGATATGTGTATTATTGTTATGAAAAGGACAGAGTTTACTTTTTTTATTTTACTTTTTTATTTTACTTTTTAATTAATTAATTAATTAATATGGGTATTGGTGTTATGAAAAGGACAGTTGTTTTTTTTTTTAATATGGGAATTATTGTCATGAAATGGACAGAGTATATTTTTGTTTTTTTATATGGGTATTTGTAATTAATTGGATATAGTTTGTTTTTAATATGTATATTACTGCTAAGAAATGGACAGTTTATTTTATTGTGCAAAGGACTGAGTTTACTTTAGTATTTGACATGTGTATTATTGTTATGAAAAGGACAGAGTTTACTTTAGTATTTGATATGTGTATTATTGTTATGAAAAGGACAGAGTTTACTTTCGTATCTGATATGTGTATGATTGTTATGAAAAGGACAGAGTTTACTTTAGTATTTGATATGTGTATTATTGTTATGAAAAGGACAGAGTTTACTTTAGTATTTGATATGTGTATGATTGTTATGAAAAGGACAGAGTTTACTTTAGTATTTGATATGTGTATTATTGTTATGAAAAGGACAGAGTTTACTTTTTTTATTTTACTTTTTTATTTTACTTTTTAATTAATTAATTAATTAATATGGGTATTGGTGTTATGAAAAGGACAGTTGTTTTTTTTTTTAATATGGGAATTATTGTCATGAAATGGACAGAGTATATTTTTGTTTTTTTATATGGGTATTTGTAATTAATTGGATATAGTTTATTTTTAATATGTATATTACTGCTAAGAAATGGACAGTTTATTTTATTGTGCAAAGGACTGAGTTTACTTTAGTATTTGACATGTGTATTATTGTTATGAAAAGGACAGAGTTTACTTTAGTATTTGATATGTGTATTATTGTTATGAAAAGGACAGAGTTTACTTTAGTATTTGATATGTGTATTATTGTTATGAAAAGGACAGAGTTTACTTTAGTATTTGATATGTGTATGATTGTTATGAAAAGGATAGAGTTTACTTTAGTATTTGATATGTGTATTATTGTTATGAAAAGGACAGAGTTTACTTTCGTATTTGATATGTGTATGATTGTTATGAAAAGGACAGAGTTTACTTTAGTATTTGATATGTGTATTATTGTTATGAAAAGGACAGAGTTTACTTTCGTATCTGATATGTGTATGATTGTTATGAAAAGGACAGAGTTTACTTTAGTATTTGATATGTGTATTATTGTTATGAAAAGGACAGAGTTTACTTTAGTATTTGATATGTGTATGATTGTTATGAAAAGGACAGAGTTTACTTTAGTATTTGATATGTGTATTATTGTTATGAAAAGGACAGAGTTTACTTTAGTATTTGATATGTGTATGATTGTTATGAAAAGGACAGAGTTTACTTTAGTATTTGATATGTGTATTATTGTTATGAAAAGGATAGAGTTTACTTTAGTATGAAATGCTGCTGTAAAATAAACAGTCTATCCTTGATATGTGCAGCCATTTTGTGTTTTGTGTAGGAATTTAGGGTGGGTTAAAGGATTGGGTGGGGGGGGTGGGGGTTATAAGTTCAACTTCATCCCGCTCCTTTTTGAATGTTGGACTTTCTGTTATATAATCCTTATGTGACTTCCGTTTGATTGTCATATTTTTTTCAGTTTTTCAGTATATTCAGACCATTTCTTATCATGTTTGTCTTGTGCTCAGGGATGGTGTGGGTACAGAGCTCAGTGGCAGATGGAAGACCAAAGGATGACCCGTTAAAGAAGTGAAAAGTCTGAAAGTGCACCACTGTGAGCTTCTGTCAGTGGGTTTTTTTAACCACAGAAAAATGTGTGTGTTGGACTGAAGGTGTGGGCATTTAGCTGGAGTGGGAGTATTAGCAGAAAATGTAGAACAGGATGAGCAATTCTTGTAGAGGGAGCTTTGTGTACTTATTGTGGAAACTCCTTTTAAAGTTGAATGAATGAATGAATGAATGAATGAATGAATGAATATTTATTTTGAACATGCCAACAGTGAAATCAAAACAAACAAACAAAAATCAACCAACAAAATATAAGTACTCATACAAAAATGATTGATAAGCTAACAAACAACTAAATAAATAAATAATATTAATAGTAAATAAATAAAAAAAAAATACTAATAAGATAAATAAAACATATGAAATGAAATTATACATGTTCGAAATGGAGTAGGAAGAAGTAAACACTTATGTACTCCTACCCCCAATTTCTATTTCTTATGATTGCTATATAGCAGTTATTATTTTGTATGAATATCAATATAATAATAATAATAATAATAATAATAATAATAATAATAATAATAATAATAATAATATCACACATCCTTTTCCTATATACACTAATATGATAATACTCATTTACAACTTATCCTATTAATACCAGATATTAATACAAATAAAACAAAACAAACAAAAACACATATACATATATAATATAAGTACATAGAACATTTCCATATTGTCCTATATCATAATATACTAATAATATATTCATATATTTTAGATATTATCAGCAAATACATGGCAAAGCCCCACTATGAAAAGCAACCGTAACCATTATTTATTAATTTAATTCAGTTTAATTTAATTAAATTAATTTTTTTTTTTTTTCCAGATTTCAGAGCAGAAACAGCTTTGTTGTGTCAGTCATAAATTTGCTCGGTCATTTGTGTTCAGTTAAAAATGACAGACAAAGTGAGTGTCTGACCATTCTGTAGATGTGATGATTTGCTTTGGGGTGCGTCCTTTCTTTCTTTAGTTACAGGTGATCTCATGGCTTATAAATATCATCGATATTACACAGAGGACTGTGGTGTAGTTGGCAGAAATAAATACAATAAGGTAATCACTTCAACCTTCAGTTATCATTAACCCGTAAAGACCCACTGTGACTTTTGGGAAAGTTCCCAAATGAATTTATGTCTATATTTAACCTTTCTTAAGTAATTTATCACCATATAGCATATTATCCTCTCTATTTTGCATTTTTTCAGCGAAAACAAGGTATTTTCTGATATTTAATTTACTGATCATATCCTTTAATCATCATGATGAGATTACTTTTGAGGGTTATAAAAACAGAAAATGTAAGGAAAATGTCCTTTTTCAGTTCAACGTGTCCTGAACTGAACATAAACCCAGTGTGTCCGTCCACTGGCACTGATCCAACTGCATGGGTTTGACTGGAGAAGCAATGTTGGAGAAGATGACGGTGTTTCCACGGTAACTACGGAGCCTCTGAATGTCCAAATATGGTCATATGTGATGACCATGAAAAGATGAAGGACTGTATTTGACACCAATTATTGCCATGTATTGACAGGCTCAGTGGATGTGCGGGTATGGAACAGTGTGGGTCAGTGGAGGCTGTTTGGCTCTTTAAGGGTTCAAAGTGTGGAGCATTGGCTGCAGTTCTGCGTTAGAATAGGCTGATGAATAACCCTCAGTTCAACAGTTACTCCACTCATAACCATGTCATGTCATCAGTCGTGTCAACCTGCTCAACCTGACTCGTTTACGTCCGAAAACTATTTTAAAAATAGGACCAGTGGCCCTGTAGCTTACCAGCACTTCCTATCTGTTATAATGAGGAAATTATTCAAAGTGGCACCAAATCCAGAATCAGATCCAGATCCAGATAATTTCACTGACTTTTGTTGACATCATCGTACAGAAGATGAATACCAAGTTTGAAGTCAGTCAGAACTGGAGTTTAGGAGAAGAAGACGATTGAAAGTTTTGTAACAGACAACAGACGACGACAGACGATGACAGACAACGACAGGTGACGACAGACGACAACAGACGACAACAGACAACGACAACAGACGGCGACAGACGACAGAAGATGACAGACGACAACAACAGACGATGACAGACGACAACAACAGATGACGACAGACGATGACAGACGATGACAACAGACAACAACAGACGCTTACAGATGATGACAACAGATGACGACAACAGATGACGACAGACAATGACAGACGATGACAGACGACGACAACAGATGATTACAGATGACGACAACAGATGACGATAACAGACGATGACAGACGACAACAGACGACGACAACAGATGACGACAACAGATGACGA
>NC_043965.1:56348875-56368875 GCF_902148855.1 Sphaeramia orbicularis | reverse complement strand
CAGTTTTTCACCACAAAGGGCTGTTTGAAAAATATCTACAATATTGAAAATCCATTTTTGGGAATTCCGGCACAGAATTCCGGCACAGAGCCATCCTGTTAGAGCCCCAGTCCAACTGGCAGACTGTGGACTGGGAGAGTCCAGCTCTCAGCTGATGAACTCATCCATCTGTCTGCAGGGTGTGAGGTGAAGGCAGGGCAGAGTGGACACACAAGTGGACCGGACCAAACTGACCACAGTGTTCAGGAACACAAGTGGACCGGACCAAACTGACCACAGTGTTCAGGAACACAAGTGGACCGGACCAAACTGACCACAGTGTTCAGGAACATTTCTAAAGCGTTCTGTCACATGTTGTGAACCACAGTTTGTGCTGAAAACAGACTGGTGCAGCATCACAGAAGAACTGAACACACTCGGTATGGGAGGAGGAAACTGGCAGAAGGCTTGAAATCGGTTCAAAAACCAGCCCTGCGTATGAACACAGACCTCTTCATAAAATATATCATGTGTACATTTTTTGTGTTTGAATGTAGGTCTACTGCAGAAAGAAAACTGGTAAAAAAAAAAAAAAAAGGCAGTTAAAGTGACCTTAGTTTCTTCTGAGCCTAAGGCCCTTTATTTATCAGCACAAAGCACAAGGAGCGCACAAGGTTAGTGGTGATTTCTTACGTCTGCAGTCTTAATTCGTCCAGCTGGGGGGCAAACATGTGTTTCTTGATTTTTATCTGAAAAGCGCCAACAAGTAAAGATTTGTTGATGCCAGAACACAAAGACAGAGCAACCTTTCAACATGCCCAAGTGCAGACTTAGCTCTCAGACTGTCAGGACACCTTCTGCTTTGGCTGGTGGGGGTGTGCATGCGGTGTGTGTCCAGGAGGGGAGGGGTCAGACTCTCAGGTTGTTTTTACTGACACTCACCTCTTGACTTTTCATGAAATGCAAAACAGCCGTTTTTGTGTGCTGGGGTTAATGAAATGAAAGACAAGGACAAACATATCAGATGTTAAAAGACATGTTCTAAGTACAACAGCCCGAACCAGTGGGAGCCTGTTTTTCCTGGATCTGTCTTCAGTGCACTGGACTGCATATTTAAGGAACAATCGCATCTATTTAAGCCTCTTGAAAATGGTTCTGCTGGTGGATTTACATGTGCATCTGCTGACGAATGAACTGTTTTCTTTTTTTGTACAAATTACCTTCTGTCAGTGTTTAGGACAGGGGTCTCAAACATGCGGCCCCGGGGCCAGATGCATCAAAGGTTCCAATCCGGCCCTGGGATGTTTTTGCAAAGTCAAAAATTCCACAGTCTTGAATTGAATTAAGCAAAAAACATTTAGCTTTGTTTAAGGAAAAATCTTGAGTTAAGCCAAAAACAAACAAACAAACAAACAAAAAAACCCTTCAATTAAGTAAAAAAAAATCCTGAACTAAGCCAAAAGAAAAAAAAAAAAAATCTCAAATTTAGCAAAAAAACCCTTGAATTAAGCAAAAAAACATCTTGAATTAACAACTTCAATTTTTTTTTCTTTGTTTTAGTGCAAAAAATAACACTAAATTATGAAAATATTTACATCTGCAAACTCTCCTGTAACAATAAAATGTGAATAACCTGAACAGATATGAACCACCTGAAATGTCTGCAGATAATTCAGTCCAGTTTGAACTCTCTTCTGCCTGTTATTGACTATTTAATGTCTTTGTAGATCCGATCCGTAATGCACATGATGAAATGATAAGTGGAGGCAGAAGATTGTTAAAATTGCACTTTATTTTTCTTAAGAAATTTCATTTTTTTCAGGTTATTCACATAGTTTATAAATGTAAGTATTTTCATCATTTAATGGTGTTTTTTTTTTTTCAACTAAAACAAAGACAAAAGTTTGTAGTTGTCATTATTTATAGATTCTTCTGTTATTTCACTGGTCCGGTCCGCTGCAGATCAAATGGGGCTGAATGTGGAACCTGAAGGAACATGAGTTTGAGACTCCTGGTTTGGGGGGTGACGTCAGCACTGACTGTAAAGCACAGATGCAGCTACAGATGTAGAACGTTCCCCTGAATGTGGGTGGTTTTCTCTGAACCACTTACTTGGTTGAGTCACTTTCAGCCAAATAACCCTGTGGCACCTTCGCCTTCAGTGGACCTCTCTTACAGGGCACAGTGGTTTGTTGCTGGGAGGCAGTGAGGATGAATGGTACACTTTTTTTTTCTCACCAAGAGCCTGCGGTTCTGTCATTTTTCCTCGCACTGAAAAAAAAAACAGTAACTGTGAACAGAACATAGGCTTATTCTGACTCAATGGGACAAGGGCTGTCAGCAGCAACACTTCAGTCTGCTAATTGTCTAATTCTGCTGACTTGTGTGAGTGTGACTATATGTTTGCATGTAAAGGTGTGTGTGTGTGTGTGTGTGTGTGTGTGTGTGTGTGTGTGGACCTCTTCTGTACAGTGTCAGTGCCTCTTTTGGCTGCTGTGTACTACAGATGTATAACACTGATGACAGCAGGGCTGTCAAACTCAGTTTAGTTCACTTCCACATTCAGCCCAGTGTGATCTGAAATGGGCCGTTCCACTACAATAATAACAGTGAAAAAAAGTCCATTTAAATTATGATCATGTTTACATCGACAAAAATCTGAATAACATGAACAACTGGAAATGTCTTAAGAAAAACAAGTGCATTTTTAACAGTATTCTGCCTCAGATTATCAGTTTATCCTTTACACATGTGCAGTACAACTTACAAATACATGAAACGTTTAATAATAACAGGCAGAATATTGGTAAAACTGCGTTTACTTCTCTTATGACATTTCAGGTTTTTCACATTTTTTGTAAAATAATTTTTTTTTAATTTAAACATTTCCATGTAATTTTACTTTTTTACACTAAAACAAAGATAAAATTTGCTGTTTTCATTATGTATAGGTTTAATGCGATCGTATTTGACTGGTTCTGACCCACTTGAGATCTAATTGGTCTGTATGTGGAATCTGAACTAAAATGATTTGACATCCTGGACTGTTCATATCTTCAGTATAATTTTTGTATTTCACTAATCCATCCTAGGGGCCAGACTGGACCCTTTGGCCGTATGTTTGACACCTGTGGATGACAGAGTCCACATTTCCTTGTGCATGTGAAACACCAGTCATAGATCACTAAGTCCAGAAAGTCTTATTGATCTGACAGCTGGTGTTTATCTGTGATGGCTTTTAAAGCAATCACCCTCAAGGGACCAAAGAGCCTTCCAGGAGCCCAGGCTGACTCAGTGGCACACACCATGTTTGGCTTTGTGTTTGCTTTAAAGCAGGGTTCTCAAACTCCTGTTCTTTCAGGTTCCACATTCAGCTCCATTTGATCTGCAGTGGACCCAACCAGCCAAATAAGAACCGAAGAACATATAAATAATGACCACTCCACATTTTTGTCTTTTAGTGTAAAGAAAAAAAAAAAAAAAAACATTAAATAATGAAGAGACTTACTTTTATAAACTATCCAGACAAAAAAGATGTGAATAACCTGAAAAAAACTGAAATTTCTGAAGAAAAATAAGTGCAATTATAACAATATTATGCCTCCACTTATCATTTATACATAGAAATGTAAATATTTTCATAATTTAATGTTATTTTTTGCACTAAAACAAATAAAAAAAATTGAGGTTGTTACTTCAAGATATTTTGCTTAATTCAACATTTTTTTGCTTAATTGAAGATTTTTTTTTTTTTTTTTGCTTAATTCAACATTTTTTTTCCTTAATTCAAGCTATTTTTTTTTTTCTTGCCTAATTCAATTCAAGACTGTGGAACTTTTGACTGTGCAAAAACATCCCAGGGGCGGATTGGAACCTTTGGTGGGCCGCATTTAGCCCCCGGGCCGCACGTTTGACACCCCTGCTTTAAACTTTAGATCACAGGATGGGAGGCAAAGATTGACAACACTGTTTTATTTATTTTGAAATTATTTTGTGATTTCTGTCTATTTATTGTTCTGTTACGGTGTTTTCTTTCTGAGTGTTAGGTACAGTGGATCAAAGAGCGAGAACATTGTACAGATTTTCAATATCTCAACTAAGAGCAGAATTCCTATGTATGTTTAGACTTGTGAGAATGAGTTTTGGCTGGAGGAGGGGGGTGTATTTATGAAAACTATGAACTTTTCAGTTACGTTATGTGCATAATACAGAAGCCACAACGCCACACTTGTCGTTGTCATCTGGCTGAACACTGGTAAATCTGCTGAGTGGAGGAGAGAACGGTTCATATCTGTATACTTTAGCCAAGCCCCTGCGCTGCAGCAGCCAAAGCTCTCTCTTCACTGTTGCTTGTGTCGTCGTTTTCCTGAAAATGCAATTGAACATGGAAATGCCGCTAACTAACAGCCATATCCGACTTCAGCTCCAGCGCATTAAGGCTGCGGTCCGCACCACACAGTCACCCACAAACTGGAATATGGGATGAAATGAAAAAGAGCTGCAGCCACACACATGTTGTGTCCACACACACAAACAGCTATAGCAATTTACAAAAAAAAAAAAAAAAAAAGGCCTGGGGTCACAGATCCACTGCTTTTTTCCCATAAATGTGAGTTGCAATAGGACCCCCCCCCCCCCCCCCCCCCCCCCCCAAACCATGGCTTCATGTGGTGATACTGCTGCTTTGATTCTTTTAAAACTATGACCTATGGCTTAAAGGTGAAATATTTAGTAATCTGCCTCTTCATCACAATTATTTTCCTTGAAACTGCCTGTTATTAGACCCCCCCAACACCCCAGACCCCCCCCCCCCCCCCCCCCCCCCCCCCATCCTGTTTGGAAATAAAGATAACTTTAAAAAGCATGAGTCATCCGCTGGCTTTCATATGTACAGTACACTTTGGTTTGTGTGTAACAGAGCATGACTGAGGACACCAGGACTGGACTGGACTGGACTGGACTGGACTGGAATGGAATGGACTGGACAGAGGACTGAACTGGACTGGACTGGACAGAGAACAGGACTGGACTGGACTGGACTGGACTGGAATGGAATGGACTGGACAGAGGACTGAACTGGACTGGACTGGACAGAGAACAGGACTGGACTGGACTGGACAGAGAACAGGACTGGACTGAACTGGACTGGACAGAGGACTGGACTGGACTGGACAGAGAACAGGACTGGACTGGACTGGACAGAGAACAGGACTGGACTGGACAGAGGACTGGACTGGACAGAGAACAGGACTGGACTGGACAGAGAAAAGGACTGGACTGGACTGAGGACTGGACTGGACAGAGAACATGACTGGATTGGACTGGACAGAGGACTGGACTGGACTGGACAGAGAACAGGACTGGACTGGACAGAGGACTGGACTGGAAAGAGGACTGGACTGGACAGAGAAAAGGACTGGACTGGACTGGACTGAACTGAGGACTGGACTGGACTGAGGACTGGACTGGACTGGACAGAGAACAAGACTGGATTGGACTGGACAGAGGACTGGACTGGACGGAGGACTGGACTGGACAGAGGACTGGACAGAGAACAGGACTGGACTGGACTGGACAGAGGACTGGACTGGACAGAGAACAGGACTGGACTGGACTGGACAGAGGACTGGACTGGACAGAGAACAGGACTGGACTGGACTGGACTGGACAGAGGACTGGACTGGACAGAGGACTGTACTGGACTGGACAGAGAAAAGGACTGGACAGAGGACTGGACTGGAAAGAGGACTGGACTGCAGAGAGAACAGGACTGGACTGGACTGGACAGAGAAAAGGACTGGACTGGAAAGAGGACTGGACTGGACTGGACAGAGGATAGGACTGGACTGGACAGAGGACTTGACTGGACTGGAAAGAGAACTGGACTGGACTAGACAGAGGACAGGACAGAACTGGACTGGACAGAGGACAGGACTGGACCGAAAACTAGATTGGACAGAGGACAGGACTGGAAAGGACTGGACAGAGGATTGGACAGAGGACTGGACAGAGGACTGGACTCGACAGAGGACAGGATCTGTGTTTCACATTCACTGATGTGAATACACTCCACACTCATCTATATTTGTTCCAGTCACAGTGACTGTTTACAGTTCAGCTGTTCGGTTCAGTTTCAGTACAGTTCAGCTGTTTGGTTCAGTTTCAGTACAGTTCAGTTATTCGGTTCAGTTTCAGTACAGTTCAGTTATTCGGTTCAGTTTCAGTACAGTTCAGCTGTTCGGTTCAGTTTCAGTACAGTTCAGCTGTTGGGTTCAGTTTCACTACAGTTTAGGTGTTCGGTTCAGTTTCAGTACAGTTCAGGTGTTGGGTTCAGTTTCAGTACAGTTCAATGTTTGGCTCAGTTTCAGTACAGTTCAGGTGTTGGGTTCAGTTTCAGTATAGTTCAGGTGCTGGGTTCAGTTTCAGTACAGTTCAGCTGTTGGGTTCAGTTTCAGTACAGTTCAGGTGTTGGGTTCAGTTTCAGTACAGTTCAGGTGTTGGGTTCAGTTTCAGTACAGTTCAGGTGTTGGGTTCAGTTTCAGTACAGTTCAGGTGTTTGGTTCAGTTTCAGTACAGTTCAGCTGTTGGGTTCAGTTTCAGTACAGTTCAGGTGTTGGGTTCAGTTTCAGTACAGTTCAGGTGTTCGGCTCAGTTTCAGTACAGTTCAGGTGTTGGGTTCAGTTTCAGTACAGTTCAGCTGTTTGGCTCAGTTTCAGTACAGTTAAGGTGTTCGGCTCAGTTTCAGTACAGTTCAGGTGTTGGGTTCAGTTTCAGTACAGTTCAGCTGTTCGGCTCAGTTTCAGTACAGTTCAGGTGTTGGGTTCAGTTTCAGTACAGTTCAGGTGTTGGGTTCAGTTTCAGTACAGTTCAGGTGTTGGGTTCAGTTTCAGTACAGTTCAGATGTTCGGTTCAGTTTCAGTACAGTTCAGGCACTTGGTTCAGTTTCAGTACAGTTCAGGTGTTGGGTTCAGTTTCAGTACAGTTCAGGTGTTTGGTTCAGTTTCAGTACGGTTCAGGTGTTGGGTTCAGTTTCAGTACGGTTCAGGTGTTGGGTTCAGTTTCAGTACAGTTCAGCTGTTCGGCTCAGTTTCAGTACAGTTCAGCTGTTCGGCTCAGTTTCAGTACAGTTCAGGTGTTGGGTTCAGTTTCAGTACAGTTCAGGTGTTGGGTTCAGTTTCAGTACAGTTCAGCTGTTCGGCTCAGTTTCAGTACAGTTCAGTTTTTCGGTTCAGTTTCAGTACAGTTCAGGTGTTGGGTTCAGTTTCAGTACAGTTCAGGTGTTGGGTTCAGTTTCAGTACAGTTCAGCTGTTCGGCTCAGTTTCAGTACAGTTCAGGTGTTGGGTTCAGTTTGAGTACAGTTCAGGTGTTGGGTTCAGTTTCAGTACAGTTCAGGTGTTGGGTTCAGTTTCAGTACAGTTCAGGTGTTGGGTTCAGTTTCAGTACAGTTCAGGTGTTGGGTTCAGTTTCAGTACAGTTCAGCTGTTCGGCTCAGTTTCAGTACAGTTCAGATTTTCGGTTTAGTTTCAGTACAGTTCAGGTGTTGGGTTCAGTTTCAGTACCGTTCAGCTGTTCGGCTCAGTTTCAGTACAGTTCAGCTGTTCGGCTCAGTTTCAGTACAGTTCAGCTGTTCGGCTCAGTTTCAGTACAGTTCAGGTGTTCGGTTCAGCTGTTCGGTTCAGTTCAGGTGTTCGGCTCAGTTTCAGTACAGTTCAGGTGTTGGGTTCAGTTTCAGTACAGTTCAGGTGTTGGGTTCAGTTTCAGTACAGTTCAGGTGTTCAGTTTCAGTACAGTTCAGGTGTTCGGCTCAGTTTCAGTACAGTTCAGGTGTTGGGTTCAGTTTGAGTACAGTTCAGGTGTTGGGTTCAGTTTCAGTACAGTTCAGGTGTTCGGCTCAGTTTCAGTACAGTTCAGGTGTTCGGCTCAGTTTCAGTACAGTTCAGGTGTTGGGTTCAGTTTCAGTACAGTTCAGCTGTTCGGTTCAGTTTCAGTACAGTTCAGGTGTTCAGTTTCAGTACAGTTCAGGTGTTCGGCTCAGTTTCAGTACAGTTCAGCTGTTGGGTTCACTTTCAGTACAGTTCAGGTGTTCGGCTCAGTTTCAGTACAGTTCAGCTGTTGGGTTCACTTTCAGTACAGTTCAGGTGTTCGGCTCAGTTTCAGTACAGTTCAGCTGTTGGGTTCAGTTTCAGTACAGTTCAGCTGTTGGGTTCACTTTCAGTACAGTTCAGGTGTTCGGCTCAGTTTCAGTACAGTTCAGGTGTTCGGCTCAGTTTCAGTACAGTTTTGCTGTTCGGCTCAGTTTCAGTACAGTTCAGGTGTTCGGCTCAGTTTCAGTACAGTTCAGGTGTTGGGTTCAGTTTCAGTACAGTTCAGGTGTTCAGTTTCAGTACAGTTCAGGTGTTGGGTTCAGTTTCAGTACAGTTCAGGTTTTGGGTTCAGTTTCAGTACAGTTCAGGTGTTCGGTTCAGTTTCAGTACAGTTCAGGTGTTGGGTTCAGTTTCAGTACAGTTCAGCTGTTCGGTTCAGTTTCAGTACAGTTCAGGTGTTGGGTTCAGTTTGAGTACAGTTCAGGTGTTGGGTTCAGTTTCAGTACAGTTCAGGTGTTGGGTTCAGTTTCAGTACAGTTCAGGTTTTGGGTTCAGTTTCAGTACAGTTCAGGTGTTCGGTTCAGTTTCAGTACAGTTCAGGTGTTGGGTTCAGTTTGAGTACAGTTCAGGTGTTGGGTTCAGTTTCAGTACAGTTCAGGTGTTGGGTTCAGTTTCAGTACAGTTCAGGTGTTGGGTTCAGTTTCAGTACAGTTCAGGTGTTGGGTTCAGTTTCAGTACAGTTCAGCTGTTCGGCTCAGTTTCAGTACAGTTCAGATTTTCGGTTTAGTTTCAGTACAGTTCAGGTGTTGGGTTCAGTTTCAGTACCGTTCAGCTGTTCGGCTCAGTTTCAGTACAGTTCAGCTGTTCGGCTCAGTTTCAGTACAGTTCAGCTGTTCGGCTCAGTTTCAGTACAGTTCAGGTGTTCGGTTCAGCTGTTCGGTTCAGTTCAGGTGTTCGGCTCAGTTTCAGTACAGTTCAGGTGTTGGGTTCAGTTTCAGTACAGTTCAGGTGTTGGGTTCAGTTTCAGTACAGTTCAGGTGTTCAGTTTCAGTACAGTTCAGGTGTTCGGCTCAGTTTCAGTACAGTTCAGGTGTTGGGTTCAGTTTGAGTACAGTTCAGGTGTTGGGTTCAGTTTCAGTACAGTTCAGGTGTTCGGCTCAGTTTCAGTACAGTTCAGGTGTTCGGCTCAGTTTCAGTACAGTTCAGGTGTTGGGTTCAGTTTCAGTACAGTTCAGCTGTTCGGTTCAGTTTCAGTACAGTTCAGGTGTTCAGTTTCAGTACAGTTCAGGTGTTCGGCTCAGTTTCAGTACAGTTCAGCTGTTGGGTTCACTTTCAGTACAGTTCAGGTGTTCGGCTCAGTTTCAGTACAGTTCAGCTGTTGGGTTCACTTTCAGTACAGTTCAGGTGTTCGGCTCAGTTTCAGTACAGTTCAGCTGTTGGGTTCAGTTTCAGTACAGTTCAGCTGTTGGGTTCACTTTCAGTACAGTTCAGGTGTTCGGCTCAGTTTCAGTACAGTTCAGGTGTTCGGCTCAGTTTCAGTACAGTTTTGCTGTTCGGCTCAGTTTCAGTACAGTTCAGGTGTTCGGCTCAGTTTCAGTACAGTTCAGGTGTTGGGTTCAGTTTCAGTACAGTTCAGGTGTTCAGTTTCAGTACAGTTCAGGTGTTGGGTTCAGTTTCAGTACAGTTCAGGTTTTGGGTTCAGTTTCAGTACAGTTCAGGTGTTCGGTTCAGTTTCAGTACAGTTCAGGTGTTGGGTTCAGTTTCAGTACAGTTCAGCTGTTCGGTTCAGTTTCAGTACAGTTCAGGTGTTCAGTTTCAGTACAGTTCAGGTGTTGGGTTCAGTTTCAGTACAGTTCAGGTGTTGGGTTCAGTTTCAGTACAGTTCAGGTTTTGGGTTCAGTTTCAGTACAGTTCAGGTGTTCGGTTCAGTTTCAGTACAGTTCAGGTGTTGGGTTCAGTTTCAGTACAGTTCAGCTGTTCGGTTCAGTTTCAGTACAGTTCAGGTGTTCAGTTTCAGTACAGTTCAGGTGTTGGGTTCAGTTTCAGTACAGTTCAGGTGTTGGGTTCAGTTTCAGTACAGTTCAGCTGTTCGGTTCAGTTTCAGTACAGTTCAGCTGTTGGGTTCAGTTTCAGTACAGTTCAGGTGTTGGGTTCAGTTTCAGTACAGTTCAGATGTTGGGTTCAGTTTCAGTACAGTTCAGGTGTTGGGTTCAGTTTCAGTACAGTTCAGCTGTTGGGTTCAGTTTCAGTACAGTTCAGGTGTTGGGTTCAGTTTCAGTACAGTTCAGCTGTTCGGCTCAGTTTCAGTACAGTTCAGGTGTTGGGTTCAGTTTCAGTACAGTTCAGGTGTTCGGCTCAGTTTCAGTACAGTTCAGCTGTTCGGCTCAGTTTCAGTACAGTTCAGGTGTTGGGTTCAGTTTCAGTACAGTTCAGGTGTTCGGCTCAGTTTCAGTACAGTTCAGCTGTTCGGCTCAGTTTCAGTACAGTTCAGGTGTTGGGTTCAGTTTCAGTACAGTTCAGCTGTTCGGCTCAGTTTCAGTACAGTTCAGCTGTTCGGCTCAGTTTCAGTACAGTTCAGGTGTTGGGTTCAGTTTCAGTACAGTTCAGGTGTTGGGTTCAGTTTCAGTACAGTTCAGGTGTTCAGTTTCAGTACAGTTCAGGTGTTCGGCTCAGTTTCAGTACAGTTCAGGTGTTCGGCTCAGTTTCAGTACAGTTCAGGTGTTCAGTTTCAGTACAGTTCAGGTGTTCGGCTCAGTTTCAGTACAGTTCAGGTGTTGGGTTCATTTTCAGTACAGTTCAGGTGTTGGGTTCAGTTTCAGTACAGTTCAGGTGTTCAGTTTCAGTACAGTTCAGGTGTTCGGCTCAGTTTCAGTACAGTTCAGGTGTTCAGTTTCAGTACAGTTCAGGTGTTCGGCTCAGTTTCAGTACAGTTCAGGTGTTCAGTTTCAGTACAGTTCAGGTGTTCGGCTCAGTTTCAGTATAGTTCAGGTTTTCAGTTTCAGTACAGTTCAGGTGTTCGGCTCAGTTTCAGTACAGTTCAGGTGTTCAGTTTCAGTACAGTTCAGGTGTTCAGCTCAGTTTCAGTACAGTTCAGGTGTTCAGTTTCAGTACAGTTCAGGTGTTCGGCTCAGTTTCAGTACAGTTCAGGTGTTCAGTTTCAGTACAGTTCAGGTGTTCGGCTCAGTTTCAGTACAGTTCAGGTGTTCGGCTCAGTTTCAGTACAGTTCAGGTGTTGGGTTCAGTTTCAGTACAGTTCAGGTGTTGGGTTCAGTTTCAGTACAGTTCAGGTGTTCAGTTTCAGTACAGTTCAGGTGTTGGGTTCAGTTTCAGTACAGTTCAGGTTTTGGGTTCAGTTTCAGTACAGTTCAGGTGTTCGGTTCAGTTTCAGTACAGTTCAGGTGTTGGGTTCAGTTTCAGTACAGTTCAGCTGTTCGGTTCAGTTTCAGTACAGTTCAGGTGTTGGGTTCAGTTTGAGTACAGTTCAGGTGTTGGGTTCAGTTTCAGTACAGTTCAGGTGTTCGGCTCAGTTTCAGTACAGTTCAGCTGTTCGGTTCAGTTTCAGTACAGTTCAGGTGTTGGGTTCAGTTTGAGTACAGTTCAGGTGTTGGGTTCAGTTTCAGTACAGTTCAGGTGTTCGGCTCAGTTTCAGTACAGTTCAGCTGTTCGGCTCAGTTTCAGTACAGTTCTTGTGTTGGGTTCAGTTTCAGTACAGTTCAGGTGTTGGGTTCAGTTTCAGTACAGTTCAGGTGTTCGGCTCAGTTTCAGTACAGTTCAGCTGTTCGGCTCAGTTTCAGTACAGTTCAGGTGTTGGGTTCAGTTTCAGTACAGTTCAGGTGTTCAGTTTCAGTACAGTTCAGGTGTTCGGCTCAGTTTCAGTACAGTTCAGGTGTTCAGTTTCAGTACAGTTCAGCTGTTCGGCTCAGTTTCAGTACAGTTCTTGTGTTGGGTTCAGTTTCAGTACAGTTCAGGTGTTCGGCTCAGTTTCAGTACAGTTCAGGTGTTCGGCTCAGTTTCAGTACAGTTCAGGTGTTGGGTTCAGTTTCAGTACAGTTCAGCTGTTCGGTTCAGTTTCAGTACAGTTCAGGTGTTCAGTTTCAGTACAGTTCAGGTGTTCGGCTCAGTTTCAGTACAGTTCAGCTGTTGGGTTCACTTTCAGTACAGTTCAGGTGTTCGGCTCAGTTTCAGTACAGTTCAGCTGTTGGGTTCACTTTCAGTACAGTTCAGGTGTTCGGCTCAGTTTCAGTACAGTTCAGCTGTTGGGTTCAGGTTCAGTACAGTTCAGCTGTTGGGTTCACTTTCAGTACAGTTCAGGTGTTCGGCTCAGTTTCAGTACAGTTCAGGTGTTCGGCTCAGTTTCAGTACAGTTTTGCTGTTCGGCTCAGTTTCAGTACAGTTCAGGTGTTCGGCTCAGTTTCAGTACAGTTCAGGTGTTGGGTTCAGTTTCAGTACAGTTCAGGTGTTCAGTTTCAGTACAGTTCAGGTGTTGGGTTCAGTTTCAGTACAGTTCAGGTTTTGGGTTCAGTTTCAGTACAGTTCAGGTGTTCGGTTCAGTTTCAGTACAGTTCAGGTGTTGGGTTCAGTTTCAGTACAGTTCAGGTGTTCAGTTTCAGTACAGTTCAGGTGTTGGGTTCAGTTTCAGTACAGTTCAGGTTTTGGGTTCAGTTTCAGTACAGTTCAGGTGTTCGGTTCAGTTTCAGTACAGTTCAGGTGTTGGGTTCAGTTTCAGTACAGTTCAGCTGTTCGGTTCAGTTTCAGTACAGTTCAGGTGTTCAGTTTCAGTACAGTTCAGGTGTTGGGTTCAGTTTCAGTACAGTTCAGGTGTTGGGTTCAGTTTGAGTACAGTTCAGCTGTTGGGTTCAGTTTCAGTACAGTTCAGGTGTTCGGCTCAGTTTCAGTACAGTTCAGCTGTTTGGTTCAGTTTCAGTACAGTTCAGATGTTGGGTTCAGTTTCAGTACAGTTCAGCTGTTGGGTTCAGTTTCAGTACAGTTCAGGTGTTGGGTTCAGTTTCAGTACAGTTCAGCTGTTCGGCTCAGTTTCAGTACAGTTCAGGTGTTGGGTTCAGTTTCAGTACAGTTCAGGTGTTCGGCTCAGTTTCAGTACAGTTCAGCTGTTCGGCTCAGTTTCAGTACAGTTCAGGTGTTGGGTTCAGTTTCAGTACAGTTCAGGTGTTCGGCTCAGTTTCAGTACAGTTCAGCTGTTCGGCTCAGTTTCAGTACAGTTCAGGTGTTGGGTTCAGTTTCAGTACAGTTCAGGTGTTCGGCTCAGTTTCAGTACAGTTCAGCTGTTCGGCTCAGTTTCAGTACAGTTCAGGTGTTGGGTTCAGTTTCAGTACAGTTCAGGTGTTGGGTTCAGTTTCAGTACAGTTCAGGTGTTCAGTTTCAGTACAGTTCAGGTGTTCAGTTTCAGTACAGTTCAGGTGTTCGGCTCAGTTTCAGTACAGTTCAGGTGTTCAGTTTCAGTACAGTTCAGGTGTTCGGCTCAGTTTCAGTACAGTTCAGGTGTTGGGTTCATTTTCAGTACAGTTCAGGTGTTGGGTTCAGTTTCAGTACAGTTCAGGTGTTCAGTTTCAGTACAGTTCAGGTGTTCGGCTCAGTTTCAGTACAGTTCAGGTGTTCAGTTTCAGTACAGTTCAGGTGTTCAGTTTCAGTACAGTTCAGGTGTTCGGCTCAGTTTCAGTACAGTTCAGGTTTTCAGTTTCAGTACAGTTCAGGTGTTCGGCTCAGTTTCAGTACAGTTCAGGTGTTCAGTTTCAGTACAGTTCAGGTGTTCAGCTCAGTTTCAGTACAGTTCAGGTTTTCAGTTTCAGTACAGTTCAGGTGTTCGGCTCAGTTTCAGTACAGTTTAGGTGTTCAGTTTCAGTACAGTTCAGGTGTTCGGCTCAGTTTCAGTACAGTTCAGGTGTTCGGCTCAGTTTCAGTACAGTTCAGGTGTTGGGTTCAGTTTCAGTACAGTTCAGGTGTTGGGTTCAGTTTCAGTACAGTTCAGGTGTTCAGTTTCAGTACAGTTCAGGTGTTGGGTTCAGTTTCAGTACAGTTCAGGTTTTGGGTTCAGTTTCAGTACAGTTCAGGTGTTCGGTTCAGTTTCAGTACAGTTCAGGTGTTGGGTTCAGTTTCAGTACAGTTCAGCTGTTCGGTTCAGTTTCAGTACAGTTCAGGTGTTGGGTTCAGTTTCAGTACAGTTCAGGTGTTCGGCTCAGTTTCAGTACAGTTCAGCTGTTCGGTTCAGTTTCAGTACAGTTCAGGTGTTGGGTTCAGTTTGAGTACAGTTCAGGTGTTGGGTTCAGTTTCAGTACAGTTCAGGTGTTCGGCTCAGTTTCAGTACAGTTCAGCTGTTCGGCTCAGTTTCAGTACAGTTCTTGTGTTGGGTTCAGTTTCAGTACAGTTCAGGTGTTGGGTTCAGTTTCAGTACAGTTCAGGTGTTCGGCTCAGTTTCAGTACAGTTCAGCTGTTCGGCTCAGTTTCAGTACAGTTCAGGTGTTGGGTTCAGTTTCAGTACAGTTCAGGTGTTGGGTTCAGTTTCAGTACAGTTCAGGTGTTCGGCTCAGTTTCAGTACAGTTCAGCTGTTCGGCTCAGTTTCAGTACAGTTCAGGTGTTGGGTTCAGTTTCAGTACAGTTCAGGTGTTGGGTTCAGTTTCAGTACAGTTCAGGTGTTCAGTTTCAGTACAGTTCAGGTGTTGGGTTCAGTTTCAGTACAGTTCAGGTGTTCAGTTTCAGTACAGTTCAGGTGTTCGGCTCAGTTTCAGTACAGTTCAGGTGTTCAGTTTCAGTACAGTTCAGGTGTTCGGCTCAGTTTCAGTACAGTTCAGGTGTTCAGTTTCAGTACAGTTCAGGTGTTCGGCTCAGTTTCAGTACAGTTCAGGTGTTCAGTTTCAGTACAGTTCAGGTGTTCGGCTCAGTTTCAGTACAGTCCAGGTGTTCAGTTTCAGTACAGTTCAGGTGTTCGGCTCAGTTTCAGTACAGTTCAGGTGTTCAGTTTCAGTACAGTTCAGGTGTTCAGTTTCAGTACAGTTCAGGTGTTCGGCTCAGTTTCAGTACAGTTCAGGTGTTCAGTTTCAGTGCCACACGACCTCAGAGACTGTTTTCTAAACATCATTCCAGTTCGTTTTTGTCGTAAACTAAACCTCGATGTTTCCGATTACAGACCTGACTTCAGTCAGTGGGTTCAACTCAAATATTGCAGGAACATTTAGGAAGTACATCTATCTGAAGCACAGTTCCTCCGTTTTCAGAGACGGAAAAGTCATTGGACAGACTAAGAATACAGTTGTTTTTACGTCTTCACCGGCTGAAGCCTGGAGCCCATGGTGTGCGTTCCTCTGCAGATGCCGGCGTGTCCAGACCTTCAGCCTCTGTCTGTTTGTGGCTCTTCCTGTCCTCAGTCACTCAGAAGGATGCTGGCTGTAGTTTTCATCACATCTTCTCCTTATCTGAACCCACTGCTGTCCTGTCTAAACGAGATCTGAAAAGGCTGTGGTCTGTATGTGCCCTTTTATGACATAAGTTAGAAGTTCCATCAGCAGTTCCACTACTTTAATGGACATGTGTGTGTCTGTACAAGATCAGAATAGTGTGTGTATAAAGTACAGTCAGAGTGTCCATACCAGTGGGCTTCAGCCTCGGGGTCTGGACCCTACGTGGGGTCACCTGGAATTTCTAGTAATTGATACAAAATTAAAACTTACTAATAAACATTTACATTATATAGCCTAAATGTTGCTTAAAACAATAATATAGCTTAATATAGTTAATATAACTTATGTAACTACAACATTAAACATCCACTTCGCATATAAAGAACTTATATAAAAGACCGTCTCTTTCTTACAACAAACTCTCATGAGATGTGAAACAAATGCTGTCTGGAGAATGTAACACCAAATGGAAAGTAAAACAAGTGATAACTATATGACATCTACAGGGTGAGGAAGCAAAATGTACAATATTCTGAGGCAGGGATTGAAAGACAGTGTATGACCAGTTAGTTTATTGAAAGTCATGAGAATTTATTCACCACAAGAAAATGTCCATAATAGAAAATGTTTTTATTCTATGTGTCCTCCTTCTTTCTCAATAACTGCCTTCACACGCTTCCTGAAACTTGTGCAAGTGTTCCTCAAATATTGGGGTGACAACTTCTCCCATTCTTCTTTAATAGTATCTTCCAGACTTTCTGGTAATAGTTTTGCTCATAGTCATTCTCTTCTTTCCATTATAAACAGTCTTTATGGACACTCCAACTATTTTTGAAATCTCCTTTGGTGTGACGAGTGCATTCAGCAAATCACACACTCTTTGACGTTTGCTTTCCTGATTACTCATATGGGCAAAAGTTTGTGAAAAGGTATGGATAATAGTGTTAGGTATGATTATGACATCAGTATATGTTTGGGTTCAAAACAACTGACGTAGTGTCTGCTGAGAAAAAACAACTAAATGTTCAGTGTACATTTTGCTTCCCCACCCTGTACTGTAGAACCTGATATAATAGGATATAGATCTCATCTATAAAAACATGCTCCTGCTGTTTCTGATTATTTTTTAGCCTTTTCAAATCTGCTGTCCTCCATGTGTATGACACTCACAGCTTCTTCTCCTTCTGACCCTTTGGGAAACAGAAGTCACCTGTTTCCTTCAGCGTCTGTTTTCACACCAGGGGCTCCAGGACCACATTCAGCCCAACAGGATCTGGACTTCTGGAGCGGCTCAGATCAGTAAAATCAGAACACAATAACCCAGAAATAATGTCAGCTCCAAACGTTTCTCCATGTTCTACAGTGTAAAAGCTAAAATTACATGATGAAAAATGTTTACATCTACAAACTATCCTTGGACAAATGTGAATGACATGAACAATCTGGAAGTTCTGAAGGAAAACAAATGGGATTTTAACAGAATTCTGCCTCAGTTTATTATTTACACATGTGTATTACAAGTTACAGATACATGAAACATTGAATAACAGGCAGAATATTAATATTAAAATTACCCTTGTTTTTCTCAAGACATATCAGGTTGTTCATATTTGTTCAGGTTTTTTTTTTTTTTTTTTACATTTTTTGTGAAAGGATAGTTTGTAAAGGTAAACATGTCATGTAATTCTCCTCTTTTTATACTAGACAAAGAAAAGAAAAATTTGGAGTTTTCATTATTTAGAGACTTATTATTATTATTATTATTATTATTATTATTATTATTATTATTATTCTTTTACTGGTCTGACCTACTTATGATCTAGTTGGGAGTGTGAATTTTTCTACGTCCACTGTTCCTCAGTTCTAGAATCAGCTGCTTCTTCATCCACTGTTCCTCAGTTCTAGAATCAGCTGGTTCTATGTCCACTGTTCCTCAGTTCTAGAATCAGCTGGTTCTTCGTCCACTGTTCCTCAATTCTAGAATCAGCTGGTTCTTCGTCCACTGTTCCTCAGTTCTAGAATCAGCTGGTTCTACGTCCACTGTTCCTCAGTTCTAGAATCAGCTGGTTCTACGTCCACTGTTCCTCAGTTCTAGAATCAGCTGGTTCTATGTCCACTGTTCCTCAGTTCTAGAATCAGCTGGTTCTATGTCCACTGTTCCTCAGTTCTAGAATCAGCTGCTTCTGTGTCCACTGTTCCTCAGTTCTAGAATCAGCTGGTTCTTCGTCCACTGTTCCTCAATTCTAGAATCAGCTGGTTCTTCGTCCACTGTTCCTCAGTTCTAGAATCAGCTGGTTCTACGTCCACTGTTCCTCAGTTCTAGAATCAGCTACTTCTTCGTCCACTGTTCCTCAATTCTAGAATCAGCTGGGTCTTCGTCCACTGTTCCTCAGTTCTAGAATCAGCTGGTTCTACGTCCACTGTTCCTCAGTTCTAGAATCAGCTGGTTCTACGTCCACTGTTCCTCAGTTCTAGAATCAGCTGCTTCTTCGTCCACTGTTCCTCAGTTCTAGAATCAGCTGGTTCTACGTCCACTGTTCCTCAGTTCTAGAATCAGCTACTTCTTTGTCCACTGTTCCTCAATTCTAGAATCAGCTGGTTCTTCGTCCACTGTTCCTCAGTTCTAGAATCAGCTGGTTCTACGTCCACTGTTCCTCAGTTCTAGAATCAGCTGGTTCTACGTCCACTGTTCCTCAGTTCTAGAATCAGCTGGTTCTATGTCCACTGTTCCTCAGTTCTAGAATCAGCTACTTCTTCGTCCACTGTTCCTCAATTCTAGAATCAGCTGGTTCTTCGTCCACTGTTCCTCAGTTCTAGAATCAGCTGGTTCTACGTCCACTTTTCCTCAGTTCTAGAATCAGCTGCTTCTTTGTCCACTGTTCCTCAGTTCTAGAATCAGCTGGTTCTACGTCCACTGTTCCTCAGTTCTAGAATCAGCTGGTTCTACGTCCACTGTTCCTCAGTTTTAGAATCAGCTGCTTCTATGTCCACTGTTCCTCAGTTCTAGAATCAGCTGCTTCTTTGTCCACTGTTCCTCAGTTCTAGAATCAGCTGCTTCTTCGTCCACTGTTCCTCAGTTCTAGAATCAGCTGCTTCTATGTCCACTGTTCCTCAGTTCTAGAATCAGCTGCTTCTTCATCCACTGTTCCTCAGTTCTAGAATCAGCTGCTTCTATGTCCACTGTTCCTCAGTTCTAGAATCAGCTGCTTCTTCATCCACTGTTCCTCAGTTCTAGAATCAGCTGCTTCTTCGTCCACTGTTCCTCAGTTCTAGAATCAGCTGCTTCTATGTCCACTGTTCCTCAGTTCTAGAATCAGCTGCTTCTTCATCCACTGTTCCCCAGTTCTAGAATCAGCTGCTTCTATGTCCACTGTTCCTCAGTTCTAGAATCAGCTGCTTCTTCATCCACTGTTCCTCAGTTCTAGAATCAGCTGCTTCTATGTCCACTGTTCCTCAGTTCTAGAATCAGCTGGTTCTACGTCCACTGTTCCCCAGTTCTAGAAAACACAGTTTGAACATGTAACCTGTCTGATCTGTGATATTTGCAGAGTTCTCACTCCTCTTTTGTGTGGAACAGCGTTGACTGTGGAAGGAACCCTACACATATTGTTCACATGTTCTAAATCTCCATTTTCTTACAGATCGAAGAAGTTCTAAGCGGACATAGAACTTTGTGATTCCAGGGTCTGGAAGTGTTTCCTGGTCCACATGTTCTAATTCCACCAGAGGAGCTGGTGCCTTTACAGGTGTCACTGATGATCCACATCAGGAAGTTCTAGGTCCACCACAGCTGTTTGGAAAAAAGTTATGAACAAACTAAGACCGTTCTAGTCTGTGATTACATGGATTTTAGACTGAGGTCACAAATGCCACAGTAAAAACCATCCTTTAGTGTTTTCAATCCACATGTTTTTAAGGTGGACAACTAAAATGAGCACATCTGTCCTTTTTCATTAAAGGTGGAATGGTGAGTAAAGGTGTTGGGACACCTGGAGGACCTGAGGAAACTGTCTTCACTCAGTTTTCATGGAAAACAACCGTTTTCATCCATACTTCAGTCCTCAAAGGAGGAGAATTAGTTGTGGAATGGAGGCAGATGATGTGGAACAGCATGAACCACCTTTAAGACTGAGGAGTGATGAGGAGTGAACATTCTGAGTCCACTCAGATGAAAGTCCATGAATGAGACACATTCAGACAACACTGACCACTGGACCAGAATCTAGAACAGAAAAAATAAGAACAAGAAAAAAAGTGGATAAAATGCACAAATTACATCCAAATTCAATCTCCATTCACAGATAAAAGGATTCTATCAAATCAATGACAAGTCTGTAAATGAGCCACATTCTCCTTTGAACCTGAGGAGGACAATATTGGACACTTGAGCAAAAACTAGTCTGAAAGAATGAAAGGATGAAAAAGAAAAGTGATCCAGAAAAAATGGGTATTACCATTGAATTTTTTGAGACACAATATTGTGTGCCTGCGATGGTACATGTTGGGCATTACTGAGCACTTTG
>NC_043965.1:56308875-56341375 GCF_902148855.1 Sphaeramia orbicularis | reverse complement strand
GCCTTCCCAGCTGTCGCAAATGGAAACAAAAGAAAATCTTTCAATAATGGAACAATGGTTCTACCAATATGAAAAATTCAGGATAGAACAGAAGATGATATATTTCATTTGAATGCTAAATGGGCTTCAACCTTGCTTTCCTTTGGACCTTTTTAAAGAATCTTGGGATGCACCTTCTTTAAGTGCTGTGTCCTGCTGGGAATCTATAAGAATGGATAAGAAAATGTATTATGGTAAAGGCGTGCATTCATATATTGCCATACCTGAGTTAAATAAACTTGCATTTTTTAATCACAGTATTTTTCCTTTGGATGTCATATTTTACCATGTCTTGGTTGAGTGCTGCTGATGTTCAGTGTGGTTGAGTCAGAAGTGCCTTCCATGTTGTCAAGGGTGGTTGAGTCAGGGGCATGGCTTGGGTCCCTAGAAGTCTCACTTCTTGAGGCTATAAAAAGTAACAATAAAATATGACCATTACTGCAATAGGTTAGTTTATTTTTTGTTTGCCTTTTAAGCAACTTCAGTGTCAGGCATTACGTGATCCTACATGAGATAAAAATATTTTACAACGATCTGACTATAAAGGACATGTTCTGGTCTCCTATCTGTTTTGCCCACTTTGGATTTATTTTAAAATAGGTGTGTCTGGCTCAGTAAAGTGCATAATTGTGTCTAGAAAATCATTTTGGACCATGTTCAGTGATACACTACTCAGTTGCTGAAGCAAAACACCAATATCACGTATCTCCAAAATTGATCCTTTTTCCTGATAATGTCTGTAATACTAAGAAATCAGACCATGTATGGGAACAAAAAAAGACATGTTACATTTTATACGAAACAAAACTATACTCTCATATTTCATAAATATAACAAGTGTGCATTAATAGTATAAACAATGACAACATGACTACATAACAATATTTACACAGATATAAATATTGTCCTTATTGGTGCTGTAAATCAGACATGTTTACGTGATCAGTTGGATGTTTCATTCTCTTCTACATCGAATGGATCAGTGTTAAACCTTCTTAGTTGTCCTTCAAATTGAACATCTGTCCCCCCTCATAGATTCTATAGCTGATATATTTGATGGATAAATATAGTGTTTAACATATTTAAACCAACAGAATCTCCGAGGGGGACAAAAATGTTCTTTTAGATTTGAAACCAATCTAATTTGACTGTATTTTCCACTATGATATTCAAATGAGTTCAGGTCAAATGTCATGTTTGGTTATTCTATAGAGGTGAATACAGATTAAAGGCACTATTTCACTATTATATGCATGAATGACACAGAAGTGGACCCAACTGCATCAGAGCTTTGATGGAACTCAAATGGGACTGAGTTCAGCATCTGGAGGTTTAGATAGTTGGACAAGATCGATATATGGCTTCAGAAGAGGGATCTGTCTTGGAATCAATAATTTAACTATTTCTGAGAAAGTCTATAAAAGTGGGACAGGTAGGGACAGAAAGGAGACAAAAAAATAAAACATTGCAACATTTTTAATTTGTGTAGATTTCCTCGCAAGATGTGCAGAAGTACACATTCAGTACCTAAGCAGAAGTACAGATATTTCTGTACAAAAGTCTGGTAGAAGTACTGATTAAAGTTTTTTTATTGAGTACAGTATATGTAAAAAAAAAAGAAAGAAAAAAAGAAAAAAGAAGCGCTAGCACTGAAATGTACTCCAAGCATAAAATCCAATCTGTCCCTCTGAAGGACATTTCTATTGCCTGTTTCTGTGCAAAACTACAAGAACCTCACATCATATTGGTCCAAACACAACATTACTTAACATTAATTTTTCTATTTAATGTCAGGTCCTGAAATTATAAAAACTTTAATTGATCATATCTGTAGCAAACGTGATATAGTCCTTTACTAGGTGACTGGATTAAGTAGTAGAAGATGTCTGGAAATGACACTTCATTCCACTGAGTCAGATCATTGGCCCAGTCTTTTAAAATGTATGGACAACAATCCAACCTCAGTGGATTTAATTTTTTAATATATCAATCCTTAACAGAAAGCAATAGTGACTCAAAGTGTGTCATGACAACTTGTTAGCGTTGGCAAAACAAGTTTAAATTCCACATTTTTACATTACAGCGAATGGGGGAGAAAGGACCATTTTCCCCCTTGGGTTTCCCCGCCCCCAGCTGTGACGTTGTTGCTGACTGTATCTACTGTAGCTTATTTTGGCATTGATCCAGCTGATGTCATTGTGACTACGTGTGTGCTGATGTCAGCATATCAATCTCTATATGTACCAAGTTTGAAGTAAATTGAAACAAAATTGATGTTTTTATAGACATTTGAAATTCTAAATGGGAGAAGAAAAAAAATACTTTAAAAATTCATAAAAAATTTGAACTTTGACCTACTTTTCCCAAAATGTAATGAGATCTATTCTGGGTCACTAGCAATCTACAAAACCAATTTGGTATAAATTCAACCAATAGTTTTGCTGCTAAAGTGTGACCTAACAAAGAACCAAACAAACAAACCGAACCAAAAGCAATACCCCTTGCCTCCCCTTCGGGGTGTGGGGTAATAAAACAACTATTACAATCTCCCAGAATATGCCTCAAAGATTCACTCTCTTAACACAGATCATGATAGGTCTGCCTCAACCCACTATTTTGAGTTCTGTGTTCTGTGATGACATAGGCACATGGTAAGTAGTCTATCAGGAACTTTATTACCTCTGCTATGGAACGGTGGAGGTTATGTTTTCATCTGAATTTTTCTGTTTGTTTGTCTATTAGCAAGATAACTCAAAAAGTTATGGACGGATTTTGATGAAATTTTCAGGAAATGTTTATACTGGCACAAGGAACAAATGATTAACTTTTCAACAGATTTCAACAGATCAGGGGACTGATCTGTCTTGGTGGAGGTCTGCGCTCTCTGAGTGCTTTTCTAGTTTTGGTCACTATTTTACCTAAGTAGGTCCCTCCAGTTTAGCCTTATTCCAAGCACTTTCCTAATTCATACTTGGTTCCTGTTGTGCTCTAAGCCCATATAACGCAAATAAAAGGAATCTGTTGACTGTATCCAGTCTTTTATCTTAAAGATATTGCCACATACTGAGCTAGTCAGGATACCTTGGTGTTGATGTAGATCAGCGATGGTTTCTTCACTGGAATCATCGTCATCACTCGATGCTATTTCATCTTGTTGGGTAAAAAAACAGTCAAAATAAATTATCTTATAGGCTTAACATGCAGATATATTTGAAGCTTTAGCTATGTTTCAGACGAAACTTTACCATCAGGATTGATCTCAATGTCGTCCAGCCCTTTCCCCTGCAGGTCAGATAGTTTTCCTGCTTCCATTGCTAGCAACAGTTTGCTAACTTTTGCAAGCTGCAGGGTACTCTCTGGAAGCCTGTAGAATTCTCGGTGGACACGAATGTCGTGTCCAAGGAAAGTGGCAAGTTGATCCATTTCATTTTCTTTCAGGTTTAGAACTGTGGACAATGTGGCAACTTGTTTGCGTAGTCTAGTTGATGTGAGTGCCTCTGGGTACTCGGCACCACATTTGTTGGCATATATGCGAAAGCAGTCTGATCCTCTGTAATGGGAAAGGACACCTGGGCGTGCAAACAAGTACACATTTTCTGTGTGGACTTGACACTGATTCCTGTATTTCACAAGGAAGTCCATTGAAGTGATCATGTCCGGTGTGAGAAGCACAGGTACCATTCTTGACCTTTTACCACGAATCTCAACTCTGTCGAAGTGCTTTGCAAGCCTCCTTTCGAACTCATTAAGGCACGTCATAATGTCAGGATTAAGTTCTGAACGACTTCGGGATGTAAAAGCTTGAAGCTCCATTTTTGAGACTTCCCCTTGTCTTTTTCTGTTAAATAGAACTACCTGTGTCAAAGTCACTTTCGCAAGACTTCCAAAGTTTTTGCTGTTTGGGTCTTCCTCCAAGTCCTTCATGCACTTAGCAGACTCAGTAGCAAGAAACTTGTGCAGTAGTGACACATCCTGTGTAAATGGTAAAACCTGTGGTTTATTCCATTTGGCTTGATGAAGTGTACCTAGTGCAGCAGCTGAAATGGACTCTGCCCACTTTTTTTCATACAGAGTGGCAAATTGCTTTGCTGACTCTGCAACAGCATGGCGATCTACAATGATTGCATTGCACTGCACAATGCCTGCGATTTTGGCCAAACTGTGCCCCAACTTCAATGCCAAGGATGGAATTTTATATGAGTTGCTTTCCAACTCATAACCAGCAACAGCTCTTACTGCTTGTATCACATGGGGGAAGTTCTTGGGCATAACAAGGTCTTCTGTGGTCTTCAAAGGTGTAATAGCTCGGGCTGTAATTAATAATCTTGCCATCTCTCTCATTTTTTGACGGATGTAATCATTTCTTTTCTCATGTGGTTTCCTGCCATTGTACAGTGACTCACCAAGGCGAAGAATGTCTCTTTCACTTCTTACAACTGAAGCTATCTCATCCTGGTTCATTTCACAGGCAATCTTCCAAACAGCTTCCTGAACTTCAGCAGGTTTTGGTAAGTCCAGTTTAATACGTTTTTGTCCAGCAGGGCCCTCACCCTCAAAAGACCGTGCTGGACAGTTTCTCACATGTCTCCAAAGGCAATCTTTTGCATAAAGACCTTGACAAAACTTGCAATGACGGTAGGTATCAGAAGATTTTATTTTAGTGGGTCTTCGACAAGCAACCATTTCTCCTTCACCACTGCTTGCCACAGTGGCATTATGTGAAAAGTTTCCCTTCTTCTTCAGAGATCGTAACAAATCTCTTCGTGGACGGGATCCTTTGTCGTAACTGAAAGCCTGTGCAACCTCAGGCTGGTTACCGTGGGCAGATTCGAGGTGTCTGGCTAATTTAGAGATGGCCTTTTTGCAAAACAGACAATACTGCTTCTTGTTGTACTTGCTTTGTTTTGTTGGATTTGGCAATGGTGAAACTTTAATGTTAAATTGTATCTTTTGTTGGGTGATGAACTGGCACTGCAACCTATCACTGATGTGCTAAGACTGCTCTTCAGTGAAGAACTAAGACTTGTAGGTCCCTCTGTACTGGCGAGCTCCCCACCATATGCTACATCTGTGCTTATTTGCTTGTTCTTCAACACTTCTTGGTGTTTCTTCAACACTTCTTGCCGATCCAGAGTTTCTTCATTCATTGTCAGTTCTACACCGCCAAGACTTGCATCTGAGGAACTGTCAGTTGAGTCTGGAACATAATCTTTGTCGTCATAATCTGTATGATCAGAAGATTCACCAGCAGAGATCTAAAGGAAAACACAAAAAAACCCATCTTAACATTCATCAATAGTTGGGGCATCATTCCTTTTCAAATACTATCACACTGAGTTTAACGCAACTCAACTTGAAAGTAATGAGTCACTGAAAACATAAAATTGAAACAAAAATTTGACTTTGTTAAATAGAACTTTAGTTTTTTTTATTTGATGACTGTCAATACTTCGGATAAATTTTGACTCACATACCTAGCTATGACACATTACTACAAAACATTTATACCTAAATCACAACACTTTTCAGTAGAGCTGCACAATATATCATTTGAGCATCAACATCACAATGTACGTGTGCACAGTAGTCACATCGCAGGTCCTGTGATGCAGGAGGCAAATGAACTCAACATGTTTTCATCTAACTTCAATCTGGGTACCTGACACACACTGCGCACAGCAATCCACCAATCACAATCATTCTTAATCAGTTTTGTCTGAGTCGCTGGTAACAACATTGAAAAATGAGCAACAAACAGAAAATCACTAAAAAAGAAAACTTGGTGCCAAAAAGAAAAGCACCGTCAGTTATCTGGAATTATTTCAACTAAATGAAGTTTGATACTGAAACATGTGTTCTGTGTTGATAGTGCCTTCCACCTGTCGACAAAACGAAAGGAAATACAACTAATTTGTTTGACCATTTACGTCGGCACCACTCAGCTATTATATCCTCCTGAGTAGTTTTTCATGTTGCAATACATATCACAGAGTTAAAAAAAAACTTGCAATATCAGATTATTCCAATATCGTGCAGCCCTACTTTTCAGTGTGCAATGCTGAGTATCAAGTTTTGTGTTATTATGACTGACTTACTGCATGAAATTCTAATAAATATTTGAAGAGAAACCCTTTTCCAATGTTGTCTTACGTGTCTTTCAATGAGGAGGCCATGAAATTCAACTACACTGATAAACCTATGCATTTGCATAACTGCAAAAATAAATAGCTTAAAAATGATTGATTTGCATATTTGCATATACAAAACAAATTTTTGGTGTTTGCTAGGATTTTTATACTCACAGAATTATTTATTCTAGTGACCAGACTCGAAGTCATCTGCTTCTCGCGCTCATATATCATTTTCTTGGCCCTATCATAACGTTCCTCACACTGGGAATGATGACGCTTTAAATTTTGCAGACGGCAGCTTGCTCTGGTCTGTCCAAATAAGGAATGAGATATTGAGATGCTTGAAATTGAACTGCATTTCCTCACAGAGTAAATATTCAAAGAACACAAACTATTTCAATTAAGTAGAAGGGGTAAGCTGTCTCACCTGGAAATCAGTGGGTCCCTTGTAGACAATTGTCATAGACTGGGTGGCCTTAAATAAAATGACAGAGAAGTATTTGTTTATAATTACAGAGTAATGACACCACACACCGTGACAATCACAACCACTTCTGCTGAAGTGAGTGACAGTGATGAATTTGCATGAAGGGCACAAAGATATTAATTCATGAAAGAGTTTTATTAAATGTGTAGTCACCTGTTGGAAGGAGGATGTGGCTCCCTCACTCATCTCTGGGTCTGCAGGGGGTCGAGTTGGGACCTCTGAATGTGATATCTGAAACAACATATTACAGTGAATAGTCTGTACCATAGATCCTCGGTGGTAATTAAATTAATGTACATAATCCACACGAAGACCTGGGCTCACTATGCCAGACTCTAGTGTTACCACTGTACAGTAATTACTACCCAACAATATGAGGACAAGTTAACACAAACACACACTCCAGTTACTGGGTCAGAACATATGAGGACGTCATCTGAAACACATTCAGGTCTCTCAGTCTAAAACAATATGAGGACATGACGACTGAACACATGGAGAGTCCTTGTTCCTGACTTCCATATTCTCCTGATCTTGTCAATGTGAGCTCTAATCACCACACTGATGTAAGGGGATCTACTTCCTAGACAGCCAGTTGTATAAACTAATCAGTAGGAGCTGAAGTGCACAAAGAAACTGGCAAACAGACATAAAATACACATTTTTCTAAAGAGTACAGATAAATTCCTATGTTTCAGACCATAAAGTGCAACAAATGATATGGCCATTTTAAAAAATGCAACTATAATCACAAACCTGTACCAGTAACATTGATAGTGGGGTCATTTCAAACAAACTGAGTGTTTTAATGCAGTAAAAGGCCATTTAATGTATGCACCAAACCATACTGAGGTATAAACTCATTCAAAGTAGACACAATAAATGTGTAGTCACCTGTTGGAAGGAGGATGTGGCTCCCTCACTCATTTCTGGGTCTGCAGGGGGTCGAGTCGGGACCTCTGAATGTGATATCTGAAACAACATATTACAGTGAATAGTCTGTACCATAGATCCTCGGTGGTAATTAAATTAATGTACATAATCCACACGAAGACCTGGGCTCACTATGCCAGACTCTAGTGTTACCACTGTACAGTAATTACTACCCAACAATATGAGGACAAGTTAACACAAACACACACTCCAGTTACTGGGTCAGAACATATGAGGACGTCATCTGAAACGTATTCAGGTCTCTAACAGTCATAAGAGTTAACACAAACACAATCCAGTTGTTGGCTCAGAACATATGAGGACGTCATCTGAAACACATTCAAGTCTCTCAGTCTAAAACAATATGAGGACATGACGACTGAACACATGGAGAGTCCTTGTTCCTGACTTCCATATTCTCCTGATCTTGTCAATGTGAGCTCTAATCACCACACTGATGTAAGGGGATCTACTTCCATAGACAGCCAGTTGTATAAACTAATCAGTAGGAGCTGAAGTGCACAAAAACACTGGAAAAAAGACATAAAACACACATTTTTCTAAAGAGTACAGATAAATTCCTATGTTTCAGACCATGAAGTGCAACAAATGATATGGCCATTTTAAAAAATGCAACTATAATCAAAAACCTGTACCAGTAACATTGATAGTGGGGTCATTTCAAACAAACTGAGTGTTTTAATGCAGTAAAAGGCCATTTAATGTATGCACCAAACCATACTGAGGTATAAACTCATTCAAAGTAGACACAATAAATGTGTAGTCACCTGTTGGAAGGAGGATGTGGCTCCCTCACTCATTTCTGGGTCTGCAGGGGGTCGAGTCGGGACCTCTGAATGTGATATCTGAAACAACATATTACAGTGAATAGTCTGTACCATAGATCCTCGGTGGTAATTAAATTAATGTACATAATCCACACGAAGACCTGGGCTCACTATGCCAGACTCTAGTGTTACCACTGTACAGTAATTACTACCCAACAATATGAGGACAAGTTAACACAAACACACACTCCAGTTACTGGGTCAGAACATATGAGGACGTCATCTGAAACGTATTCAGGTCTCTAACAGTCATAAGAGTTAACACAAACACAATCCAGTTGTTGGCTCAGAACATATGAGGACGTCATCTGAAACACATTCAAGTCTCTCAGTCTAAAACAATATGAGGACATGACGACTGAACACATGGAGAGTCCTTGTTCCTGACTTCCATATTCTCCTGATCTTGTCAATGTGAGCTCTAATCACCACACTGATGTAAGGGGATCTACTTCCATAGACAGCCAGTTGTATAAACTAATCAGTAGGAGCTGAAGTGCACAAAAACACTGGAAAAAAGACATAAAACACACATTTTTCTAAAGAGTACAGATAAATTCCTATGTTTCAGACCATGAAGTGCAACAAATGATATGGCCATTTTAAAAAATGCAACTATAATCAAAACCTGTACCAGTAACATTGATAGTGGGGTCATTTCAAACAAACTGAGTGTTTTAATGCAGTAAAAGGCCATTTAATGTATGCACCAAACCATACTGAGGTATAAACTCATTCAAAGTAGACACAATAAATGTGTAGTCACCTGTTGGAAGGAGGATGTGGCTCCCTCACTCATTTCTGGGTCTGCAGGGGGTCGAGTCGGGACCTCTGAATGTGATATCTGAAACAACATATTACAGTGAATAGTCTGTACCATAGATCCTCGGTGGTAATTAAATTAATGTACATAATCCACACGAAGACCTGGGCTCACTATGCCAGACTCTAGTGTTACCACTGTACAGTAATTACTACCCAACAATATGAGGACAAGTTAACACAAACACACACTCCAGTTACTGGGTCAGAACATATGAGGACGTCATCTGAAACACATTCAGGTCTGTAACAGTCTAAAGAGTTAAGACAAACACAATCCAGTTGTTGGCTCAGAACATATGAGGACGTCATCTGAAACACATTCAGGTCTCTCAGTCTAAAACAATATGAGGACATGACGACTGAACACATGGAGAGTCCTTGTTCCTGACTTCCATATTCTCCTGATCTTGTCAATGTGAGCTCTAATCACCACACTGATGTAAGGGGATCTACTTCCATAGACAGCCAGTTGTATAAACTAATCAGTAGGAGCTGAAGTGCACAAAAACGTCGGAAAAAAGACATAAAAAACCCATTTTTTTAAAGAGTATAGATAAATTCCTATGTTTCAGACCATAAAGTGCAACAAATGATATGGCCATTTTAAAAAATGCAACTATAATCACAAACCTGTACCAGTAACATTGATAGTGGGGTCATTTCAAACAAACTGAGTGTTTTAATGCAGTAAAAGGCCATTTAATGTATGCACCAAACCATACTGAGGTATAAACTCATTTAAAGTTGACACAATAAATGTGTAGTCACCTGTTGGAAGGAGGATGTGGCTCCCTCACTCATCTCTGGGTCTGCAGGGGGTCGAGTCGGGACCTCTGAATGTGATATCTGAAACAACATATTACAGTAAATAGTCTGTACCATAGATCCTCGGTGGTAATTAAATTAATGTACATAATCCACACGAAGACCTGGGCTCACTATGCCAGACTCTAGTGTTACCACTGTACAGTAATTACTACCCAACAATATGAGGACAAGTTAACACAAACACACACTCCAGTTACTGGGTGTCATGACCTGGCTCAAGAGGTCACAACAAAGAAAGGGGGAGACAACATCATGTTAACTTTACAAAATTATCTTTATTGAAAAGTGTTGAACCAAATTGAGTAATCAAACAAATCTTAAATCAATTAAGCCAAATTAAAGATCCAATTAGATGAAGTGTGAAAGTCAGTTCAATCAGTGGTGTAGGATGTGCATGAGTGGAATAGTGTGTGTGAAAGTGTTGTAAATTGCAGAGAAAGAAATGAATTAACTCAATCAAACATAACCCAACAAAACTGTGACTACCTGGGAAGGGATCAGGTCAGGGAGAGTCAGCAAGCAAATGAATGTGACTAGAGGAACTTAAATAGTATCTGCACACCTGGGCCCGGTGTGCAGCATTACCAATGAGCTCAAACTCAGTCACCAGCTGGACAGGCTGACCTACCACCTGACAGTCATCACACTGGGTCAGAACATATGAGGACGTCATCTGAAACACATTCAGGTCTCTCAGTCTAAACCAATATGAGGACATGACGACTGAACACATGGAGAGTCCTTGTTCCTGACTTCCATATTCTCCTGATCTTGTCAATGTGAGCTCTAATCACCACACTGATGTAAGGGGATCTACTTCCATAGACAGCCAGTAGTATAAACTAATCAGTAGGAGCTGAAGTGCACAAAAACGTCGGAAAAAAGACATAAAACACACATTTTTTTAAAGAGTATAGATAAATTCCTATGTTTCAGACCATAAAGTGCAACAAATGATATGGCCATTTTAAAAAATGCAACTATAATCACAAACCTGTACCAGTAACATTGATAGTGGGGTCATTTCAAACAAACTGAGTGTTTTAATGCAGTAAAAGGCCATTTAATGTATGCACCAAACCATACTGAGGTATAAACTCATTCAAAGTAGACACAATAAATGTGTAGTCACCTGTTGGAAGGAGGATGTGGCTCCCTCACTCATCTCTGGGTCTGCAGGGGGTCGAGTCGGGATCTCTGAATGTGATATCTGAAACATCATATTACAGTGAATAGTCTGCACCATAGATCCTCGATGGTAATTAAATTAATGAACATAATCCACACGAAGACCTGGGCTCACTATGCCAGACTCTAGTGTTACCACTGTACAGTAATTACTACCCAACAATATGAGGACAAGTTAACACAAACACACTCCAGTTACTGGGTCAGAACATATGAGGACGTCATCTGAAACACATTCAGGTCTCTAACAGTCTAAAGAGTTAACACAAACACAATCCAGTTGTTGGCTCAGAACATATGAGGACGTCATGTGAAACACATTCAAGTCTCTCAGTCTAAAACAATATGAGGACATGACGACTGAACACATGGAGAGTCCTTGTTCCTGACTTCCATATTCTCCTGATCTTGTCAATGTGAGCTCTAATCACCACACTGATGTAAGGGGATCTACTTCCCTAGACAGCCAGTTGTGTAAACTAATCAGTAGGAGCTGAAGTGCACAAAAACATTTGAAAAAAGACATAAAACACAGATTTTTTAAAGAGTACAGATAAATTCCTATGTTTCAGACCATAAAGTGCAACAAATGCTACAGACATTTAAAAAAATGCAACTATAATCACAAACCTGTACCAGTAACATTGATAGTGGGGTCATTTCAAACAAACTGAGTGTTTTAATGCAGTAAAAGGCCATTTAATGTATGCACCAAACCATACTGAGGTATAAACTCATTCAAAGTAGACACAATAAATGTGTAGTCACCTGTTGGAAGGAGGATGTGGCTCCCTCACTCATTTCTGGGTCTGCAGGGGGTCGAGTCGGGACCTCTGAATGTGATATCTGAAACAACATATTACAGTAAATAGTCTGTACCATAGATCCTCGGTGGTAATTAAATTAATGTACATAATCCACACGAAGACCTGGGCTCACTATGCCAGACTCTAGTGTTACCACTGTACAGTAATTACTACCCAACAATATGAGGACAAGTTAACACAAACACACACTCCAGTTACTGGGTGTCATGACCTGGCTCAAGAGGTCACAACAAAGAAAGGGGGAGACAACACCATGTTAACTTTACAAAATTATCTTTATTGAAAAGTGTTGAACCAAATTGAGTAATCAAACAAATCTTAAATCAATTAAGCCAAATTAAAGATCCAATTAGATGAAGTGTGAAAGTCAGTTCAATCAGTGGTGTAGGATGTGCATGAGTGGAATAGTGTGTGTGAAAGTGTTGTAAATTGCAGAGAAAGAAATGAATTAACTCAATCAAACATAACCCAACAAAACTGTGACTACCTGGGAAGGGATCAGGTCAGGGAGAGTCAGCAAGCAAATGAATGTGACTAGAGGAACTTAAATAGTAGCTGCACACCTGGGCCCGGTGTGCAGCATTACCAATGAGCTCAAACTCAGTCACCAGCTGGACAGGCTGACCTACCACCTGACAGTCATCACACTGGGTCAGAACATATGAGGACGTCATCTGAAACACATTCAGGTCTCTCAGTCTAAACCAATATGAGGACATGACGACTGAACACATGGAGAGTCCTTGTTCCTGACTTCCATATTCTCCTGATCTTGTCAATGTGAGCTCTAATCACCACACTGATGTAAGGGGATCTACTTCCCTAGACAGCCAGTTGTATAAACTAATCAGTAGGAGCTGAAGTGCACAAAAACATTGGAAAAAAGACATAAAACACACATTTTTCTAAAGAGTACAGATAAATTCCTATGTTTCAGACCATGAAGTGCAACAAATGATATGGCCATTTTAAAAAATGCAACTATAATCACAAACCTGTACCAGTAACATTGATAGTGGGGTCATTTCAAACAAACTGAGTGTTTTAATGCAGTAAAAGGCCATTTAATGTATGCACCAAACCATACTGAGGTATAAACTCATTCAAAGTAGACACAATAAATGTGTAGTCACCTGTTGGAAGGAGGATGTGGCTCCCTCACTCATCTCTGGATCTGCAGGGGGTCGAGTCGGGACCTCTGAATGTGATATCTGAAACAACATATTACAGTAAATAGTCTGTACCATAGATCCTCGGTGGTAATTAAATTAATGTACATAATCCACACGAAGACCTGGGCTCACTATGCCAGACTCTAGTGTTACCACTGTACAGTAATTACTACCCAACAATATGAGGACAAGTTAACACAAACACACACTCCAGTTACTGGGTGTCATGACCTGGCTCAAGAGGTCACAACAAAGAAAGGGGGAGACAACATCATGTTAACTTTACAAAATTATCTTTATTGAAAAGTGTTGAACCAAATTGAGTAATCAAACAAATCTTAAATCAATTAAGCCAAATTAAAGATCCAATTAGATGAAGTGTGAAAGTCAGTTCAATCAGTGGTGTAGGATGTGCATGAGTGGAATAGTGTGTGAAAGTGTTGTAAATTGCAGAGAAAGAAATGAATTAACTCAATCAAACATAACCCAACAAAACTGTGACTACCTGGGAAGGGATCAGGTCAGGGAGAGTCAGCAAGCAAATGAATGTGACTAGAGGAACTTAAATAGTATCTGCACACCGGGCCCAGGTGTGCAGCATTACCAATGAGCTCAAACTCAGTCACCAGCTGGACAGGCTGACCTACCACCTGACAGTCATCACACTGGGTCAGAACATATGAGGACGTCATCTGAAACACATTCAGGTCTCTCAGTCTAAACCAATATGAGGACATGACGACTGAACACATGGAGAGTCCTTGTTCCTGACTTCCATATTCTCCTGATCTTGTCAATGTGAGCTCTAATCACCACACTGATGTAAGGGGATCTACTTCCATAGACAGCCAGTAGTATAAACTAATCAGTAGGAGCTGAAGTGCACAAAAACGTCGGAAAAAAGACATAAAACACACATTTTTTTAAAGAGTATAGATAAATTCCTATGTTTCAGACCATAAAGTGCAACAAATGATATGGCCATTTTAAAAATGCAACTATAATCACAAACCTGTACCAGTAACATTGATAGTGGGGTCATTTCAAACAAACTGAGTGTTTTAATGCAGTAAAAGGCCATTTAATGTATGCACCAAACCATACTGAGGTATAAACTCATTCAAAGTAGACACAATAAATGTGTAGTCACCTGTTGGAAGGAGGATGTGGCTCCCTCACTCATCTCTGGGTCTGCAGGGGGTCGAGTCGGGATCTCTGAATGTGATATCTGAAACATCATATTACAGTGAATAGTCTGTACCATAGATCCTCGATGGTAATTAAATTAATGAACATAATCCACACGAAGACCTGGGCTCACTATGCCAGACTCTAGTGTTACCACTGTACAGTAATTACTACCCAACAATATGAGGACAAGTTAACACAAACACACTCCAGTTACTGGGTCAGAACATATGAGGACGTCATCTGAAACACATTCAGGTCTCTAACAGTCTAAAGAGTTAAGACAAACACAATCCAGTTGTTGGCTCAGAACATATGAGGACGTCATGTGAAACACATTCAAGTCTCTCAGTCTAAAACAATATGAGGACATGACGACTGAACACATGGAGAGTCCTTGTTCCTGACTTCCATATTCTCCTGATCTTGTCAATGTGAGCTCTAATCACCACACTGATGTAAGGGGATCTACTTCCCTAGACAGCCAGTTGTGTAAACTAATCAGTAGGAGCTGAAGTGCACAAAAACATTTGAAAAAAGACATAAAACACACATTTTTCTAAAGAGTACAGATAAATTCCTATGTTTAAGACCATGAAGTGTAACAAATGATACGGCCATTTTAAAAAATGCAACTATAATCACAAACCTGTACCAGTAACATTGATAGTGGGGTCATTTCAAACAAACTGAGTGTTTTAATGCAGTAAAAGGCCATTTAATGTATGCACCAAACCATACTGAGGTATAAACTCATTCAAAGTAGACACAATAAATGTGTAGTCACCTGTTGGAAGGAGGATGTGGCTCCCTCACTCATTTCTGGGTCTGCAGGGGGTCGAGTCGGGACCTCTGAATGTGATATCTGAAACAACATATTACAGTAAATAGTCTGTACCATAGATCCTCGGTGGTAATTAAATTAATGTACATAATCCACACGAAGACCTGGGCTCACTATGCCAGACTCTAGTGTTACCACTGTACAGTAATTACTACCCAACAATATGAGGACAAGTTAACACAAACACACACTCCAGTTACTGGGTGTCATGACCTGGCTCAAGAGGTCACAACAAAGAAAGGGGGAGACAACACCATGTTAACTTTACAAAATTATTTTTATTGAAAAGTGTTGAACCAAATTGAGTAATCAAACAAATCTTAAATAAATCAATTAAGCCAAATTAAAGATCCAATTAGATGAAGTGTGAAAGTCAGTTCAATCAGTGGTGTAGGATGTGCATGAGTGGAATAGTGTGTGTGAAAGTGTTGTAAATTGCAGAGAAAGAAATGAATTAACTCAATCAAACATAACCCAACAAAACTGTGACTACCTGGGAAGGGATCAGGTCAGGGAGAGTCAGCAAGCAAATGAATGTGACTAGAGGAACTTAAATAGTATCTGCACACCGGGCCCAGGTGTGCAGCATTACCAATGAGCTCAAACTCAGTCACCAGCTGGACAGGCTGACCTACCACCTGACAGTCATCACACTGGGTCAGAACATATGAGGACGTCATCTGAAACACATTCAGGTCTCTCAGTCTAAACCAATATGAGGACATGACGACTGAACACATGGAGAGTCCTTGTTCCTGACTTCCATATTCTCCTGATCTTGTCAATGTGAGCTCTAATCACCACACTGATGTAAGGGGATCTACTTCCCTAGACAGCCAGTTGTATAAACTACTCAGTAGGAGCTGAAGTGCACAAAAACATTGGAAAAAAAGACATAAAACACACATTTTTTAAAGAGTATAGATAAATTCCTATGTTTCAGACCATGAAGTGCAACAAATGATATGGCCATTTTAAAAAATGCAACTATAATCACAAACCTGTACCAGTAACATTGATAGTGGGGTCATTTCAAACAAACTGAATGTTTTAATGCAGTAAAAGGCCATTTAATGTATGCACCAAACCATACTGAGGTATAAACTCATTCAAAGTAGACACAATAATGTGTAGTCACCTCTTGGGAGGAGGATGTGGCTCCCTCACTCATCTCTGGGTCTGCAGGGGGTCGAGTCGGGACCTCTGCATGTGATATCTGAAACATCATATTACAGTGAATAGTCTGCACCATTGATCCTCGGTGGTAATTGAATTAATGAACATAATCCACACGAAGACCTGGGCTCACTATGCCAGACTCTAGTGTTACCACTGTACAGTAATTACTACCCAACAATATGAGGACAAGTTAACACAAACACACACTCCAGTTACTGGTCAGAACATATGAGGACGTCATCTGAAACACATTCAGGTCTGTAACAGTCTAAAAAGTTAACACAAACACAATCCAGTTGTTGGCTCAGAACATATGAGGACGTCATCTGAAACACATTCAGGTCTCTCAGTCTAAAACAATATGAGGACATGACGACTGAACACATGGAGAGTCCTTGTTCCTGACTTCCATATTCTCCTGATCTTGTCAACGTGAGCTCTAATCACCACACTGATGTAAGGGGATCTACTTCCATAGACAGCCAGTTGTATAAACTAATCAGTAGGAGCTGAAGTGCACAAAAACATCGGAAAAAAGACATAAAACACAGATTTTTTAAAGAGTACAGATAAATTCCTATGTTTCAGACCATAAAGTGCAACAAATGCTACAGACATTTAAAAAAATGCAACTATAATCACAAACCTGTACCAGTAACATTGATAGTGGGGTCATTTCAAACAAACTGAGTGTTTTAATGCAGTAAAAGGCCATTTAATGTATGCACCAAACCATACTGAGGTATAAACTCATTCAAAGTAGACACAATAAATGTGTAGTCACCTGTTGGAAGGAGGATGTGGCTCCCTCACTCATCTCTGGGTCTGCAGGGGGTCGAGTCGGGACCTCTGAATGTGATATCTGAAACAACATATTACAGTAAATAGTCTGCACCATAGATCCTCGGTGGTAATTAAATTAATGTACGTAATCCACATAAAGACCTGGGCTCACTATGCCAGACTCTAGTGTTACCACTGTACAGTAATTACTACCCAACAATATGAGGACAAGTTAACACAAACACACACTCCAGTTACTGGGTCAGAACATATGAGGACGTCATCTGAAACGTATTCAGGTCTCTGACAGTCTAAAGAGTTAACACAAACACAATCCAGTTGTTGGCTCAGAACATATGAGGACGTCATCTGAAACACATTAGGGTCTCTCACAGTCTAAAACAATATGAGGACATGACGACTGCACACGTGGAGAGTCCTTGTTCCTGACTTCCATATTCTCCTGATCTTGTCAATGTGAGCTCTAATCACCACACTGATGTAAGGGGATCTACTTCCATAGACAGCCAGTAGTATAAACTAATCAGTAGGAGCTGAAGTGCACAAAACGTCGGAAAAAAGACATAAAACACACATTTTTTTAAAGAGTATAGATAAATTCCTATGTTTCAGACCATAAAGTGCAACAAATGATATGGCCATTTTAAAAAATGCAACTATAATCACAACCTGTACCAGTAACATTGATAGTGGGGTCATTTCAAACAAACTGAGTGTTTTAATGCAGTAAAAGGCCATTTAATGTATGCACCAAACCATACTGAGGTATAAACTCATTCAAAGTTGACACAATAAATGTGTAGTCACCTGTTGGAAGGAGGATGTGGCTCCCTCACTCATCTCTGGGTCTGCAGGGGGTCGAGTCGGGACCTCTGAATGTGATATCTGAAACAACATATTACAGTAAATAGTCTGTACCATAGATCCTCGGTGGTAATTAAATTAATGTACATAATCCACACGAAGACCTGGGCTCACTATGCCAGACTCTAGTGTTACCACTGTACAGTAATTACTACCCAACAATATGAGGACAAGTTAACACAAACACACACTCCAATTACTGGGTCAGAACATATGAGGACGTCATCTGAAACACATTCAGGTCTCTAACAGTTTAAAGAGTTAACACAAACACAATCCAGTTGTTGGCTCAGAACATATGAGGACGTCATCTGAAACACATTCAGGTCTCTCACAGTCTAAAACAATATGAGGACATGACGACTGAACACATGGAGAGTCCTTGTTCCTGACTTCCATATTCTCCTGATCTTGTCAATGTGAGCTCTAATCACCACACTGATGTAAGGGGATCTACTTCCCTAGACAGCCAGTTGTATAAACTACTCAGTAGGAGCTGAAGTGCACAAAAACATTGGAAAAAAGACATAAAACACACATTTTTTAAAGAGTATAGATAAATTCCTATGTTTCAGACCATGAAGTGCAACAAATGATATGGCCATTTTAAAAAATGCAACTATAATCACAAACCTGTACCAGTAACATTGATAGTGGGGTCATTTCAAACAAACTGAATGTTTTAATGCAGTAAAAGGCCATTTAATGTATGCACCAAACCATACTGAGGTATAAACTCATTCAAAGTAGACACAATAAATGTGTAGTCACCTCTTGGGAGGAGGATGTGGCTCCCTCACTCATCTCTGGGTCTGCAGGGGGTCGAGTCGGGACCTCTGCATGTGATATCTGAAACATCATATTACAGTGAATAGTCTGCACCATTGATCCTCGGTGGTAATTGAATTAATGAACATAATCCACACGAAGACCTGGGCTCACTATGCCAGACTCTAGTGTTACCACTGTACAGTAATTACTACCCAACAATATGAGGACAAGTTAACACAAACACACACTCCAGTTACTGGGTCAGAACATATGAGGACGTCATCTGAAACACATTCAGGTCTGTAACAGTCTAAAAAGTTAACACAAACACAATCCAGTTGTTGGCTCAGAACATATGAGGACGTCATCTGAAACACATTCAGGTCTCTCAGTCTAAAACAATATGAGGACATGACGACTGAACACATGGAGAGTCCTTGTTCCTGACTTCCATATTCTCCTGATCTTGTCAACGTGAGCTCTAATCACCACACTGATGTAAGGGGATCTACTTCCATAGACAGCCAGTTGTATAAACTAATCAGTAGGAGCTGAAGTGCACAAAAACATCGGAAAAAAAGACATAAAACACAGATTTTTTAAAGAGTACAGATAAATTCCTATGTTTCAGACCATAAAGTGCAACAAATGCTACAGACATTTAAAAAAATGCAACTATAATCACAAACCTGTACCAGTAACATTGATAGTGGGGTCATTTCAAACAAACTGAGTGTTTTAATGCAGTAAAAGGCCATTTAATGTATGCACCAAACCATACTGAGGTATAAACTCATTCAAAGTAGACACAATAAATGTGTAGTCACCTGTTGGAAGGAGGATGTGGCTCCCTCACTCATTTCTGGGTCTGCAGGGGGTCGAGTCGGGACCTCTGAATGTGATATCTGAAACAACATATTACAGTAAATAGTCTGCACCATAGATCCTCGGTGGTAATTAAATTAATGTACGTAATCCACATAAAGACCTGGGCTCACTATGCCAGACTCTAGTGTTACCACTGTACAGTAATTACTACCCAACAATATGAGGACAAGTTAACACAAACACACACTCCAGTTACTGGGTCAGAACATATGAGGACGTCATCTGAAACGTATTCAGGTCTCTGACAGTCTAAAGAGTTAACACAAACACAATCCAGTTGTTGGCTCAGAACATATGAGGACGTCATCTGAAACACATTAGGGTCTCTCACAGTCTAAAACAATATGAGGACATGACGACTGCACACGTGGAGAGTCCTTGTTCCTGACTTCCATATTCTCCTGATCTTGTCAATGTGAGCTCTAATCACCACACTGATGTAAGGGGATCTACTTCCATAGACAGCCAGTAGTATAAACTAATCAGTAGGAGCTGAAGTGCACAAAAACGTCGGAAAAAAGACATAAAACACACATTTTTTTAAAGAGTATAGATAAATTCCTATGTTTCAGACCATAAAGTGCAACAAATGATATGGCCATTTTAAAAAATGCAACTATAATCACAAACCTGTACCAGTAACATTGATAGTGGGGTCATTTCAAACAAACTGAGTGTTTTAATGCAGTAAAAGGCCATTTAATGTATGCACCAAACCATACTGAGGTATAAACTCATTCAAAGTTGACACAATAAATGTGTAGTCACCTGTTGGAAGGAGGATGTGGCTCCCTCACTCATCTCTGGGTCTGCAGGGGGTCGAGTCGGGACCTCTGAATGTGATATCTGAAACAACATATTACAGTAAATAGTCTGTACCATAGATCCTCGGTGGTAATTAAATTAATGTACATAATCCACACGAAGACCTGGGCTCACTATGCCAGACTCTAGTGTTACCACTGTACAGTAATTACTACCCAACAATATGAGGACAAGTTAACACAAACACACACTCCAATTACTGGGTCAGAACATATGAGGACGTCATCTGAAACACATTCAGGTCTCTAACAGTTTAAAGAGTTAACACAAACACAATCCAGTTGTTGGCTCAGAACATATGAGGACGTCATCTGAAACACATTCAGGTCTCTCACAGTCTAAAACAATATGAGGACATGACGACTGAACACATGGAGAGTCCTTGTTCCTGACTTCCATATTCTCCTGATCTTGTCAATGTGAGCTCTAATCACCACACTGATGTAAGGGGATCTACTTCCATAGACAGCCAGTTGTATAAACTACTCAGTAGGAGCTGAAGTGCACAAAAACATCGGAAAAAAGACATAAAACACACATTTTTTAAAGAGTATAGATAAATTCCTATGTTTCAGACCATAAAGTGCAACAAATGCTACAGACGTTTTAAAAAATGCAACTATAATCACAAACCTGTACCAGTAACATTGATAGTGGGGTCATTTCAAACAAACTGAGTGTTTTAATGCAGTAAAAGGCCATTTAATGTATGCACCAAACCATACTGAGGTATAAACTCACTCAAAGTAGACACAATAAATGTGTAGTCACCTCTTGGAAGGAGGATGTGGCTCCCTCACTCATCTCTGGGTCTGCAGGGGGTCGAGTCGGGACCTCTGAATGTGATATCTGAAACAACATATTACAGTAAATAGTCTGCACCATAGATTTTCGGTGGTAATTAAATTAATGTACGTAATCCACACGAAGACCTGGGCTCACTATGCCAGACTCTAGTGTTACCACTGTACAGTAATTACTACCCAACAATATGAGGACAAGTTAACACAAACACACACTCCAGTTACTGGGTCAGAACATATGAGGACGTCATCTGAAACACATTCAGGTCTCTAACAGTTTAAAGAGTTAACACAAACACAATCCAGTTGTTGGCTCAGAACATATGAGGACGTCATCTGAAACACATTCAGGTCTCTCAGTCTAAAACAATATGAGGACATGACGACTGAACACATGGAGAGTCCTTGTTCCTGACTTCCATATTCTCCTGATCTTGTCAACGTGAGCTCTAATCACCACACTGATGTAAGGGGATCTACTTCCATAGACAGCCAGTTGTATAAACTAATCAGTAGGAGCTGAAGTGCACAAAAACATCGGAAAAAAGACATAAAACACAGATTTTTTAAAGAGTACAGATAAATTCCTATGTTTCAGACCATAAAGTGCAACAAATGCTACAGACATTTAAAAAAATGCAACTATAATCACAAACCTGTACCAGTAACATTGATAGTGGGGTCATTTCAAACAAACTGAGTGTTTTAATGCAGTAAAAGGCCATTTAATGTATGCACCAAACCATACTGAGGTATAAACTCATTCAAAGTAGACACAATAAATGTGTAGTCACCTGTTGGAAGGAGGATGTGGCTCCCTCACTCATTTCTGGGTCTGCAGGGGGTCGAGTCGGGACCTCTGAATGTGATATCTGAAACAACATATTACAGTAAATAGTCTGTACCATAGATCCTCGGTGGTAATTAAATTAATGTACATAATCCACACGAAGACCTGGGCTCACTATGCCAGACTCTAGTGTTACCACTGTACAGTAATTACTACCCAACAATATGAGGACAAGTTAACACAAACACACACTCCAGTTACTGGGTGTCATGACCTGGCTCAAGAGGTCACAACAAAGAAAGGGGGAGACAACACCATGTTAACTTTACAAAATTATCTTTATTGAAAAGTTTTGAACCAAATTGAGTAATCAAACAAATCTTAAATCAATTAAGCCAAATTAAAGATCCAATTAGATGAAGTGTGAAAGTCAGTTCAATCAGTGGTGTAGGATGTGCATGAGTGGAATAGTGTGTGTGAAAGTGTTGTAAATTGCAGAGAAAGAAATGAATTAACTCAATCAAACATAACCCAACAAAACTGTGACTACCTGGGAAGGGATCAGGTCAGGGAGAGTCAGCAAGCAAATGAATGTGACTAGAGGAACTTAAATAGTATCTGCACACCGGGCCCAGGTGTGCAGCATTACCAATGAGCTCAAACTCAGTCACCAGCTGGACAGGCTGACCTACCACCTGACAGTCATCACACTGGGTCAGAACATATGAGGACGTCATCTGAAACACATTCAGGTCTCTCAGTCTAAAACAATATGAGGACATGACGACTGAACACATGGAGAGTCCTTGTTCCTGACTTCCATATTCTCCTGATCTTGTCAATGTGAGCTCTAATCACCACACTGATGTAAGGGGATCTACTTCCCTAGACAGCCAGTTGTATAAACTACTCAGTAGGAGCTGAAGTGCACAAAAACATTGGAAAAAAGATATAAAACACACATTTTTCTAAAGAGTACAGATAAATTCCTATGTTTCAGACCATGAAGTGCAACAAATGATATGGCCATTTTAAAAAATGCAACTATAATCAAAAACCTGTACCAGTAACATTGATAGTGGGGTCATTTCAAACAAACTGAGTGTTTTAATGCAGTAAAAGGCCATTTAATGTATGCACCAAACCATACTGAGGTATAAACTCATTCAAAGTAGACACAATAAATGTGTAGTCACCTGTTGGAAGGAGGATGTGGCTCCCTCACTCATCTCTGGGTCTGCAGGAGGTTGAGTTGGGACCTCTGAATGTGATATCTGAAACAACATATTACAGTGAATAGTCTGTACCATAGATCCTCGGTGGTAATTAAATTAATGTACATAATCCACACGAAGACCTGGGCTCACTATGCCAGACTCTAGTGTTACCACTGTACAGTAATTACTACCCAACAATATGAGGACAAGTTAACACAAACACACACTCCAGTTACTGGGTCAGAACATATGAGGACGTCATCTGAAACACATTCAGGTCTCTAACAGTCTAAAGAGTTAAGACAAACACAATCCAGTTGTTGGCTCAGAACATATGAGGACGTCATCTGAAACACATTCAAGTCTCTCAGTCTAAAACAATATGAGGACATGACGACTGAACACATGGAGAGTCCTTGTTCCTGACTTCCATATTCTCCTGATCTTGTCAATGTGAGCTCTAATCACCACACTGATGTAAGGGGATCTACTTCCATAGACAGCCAGTTGTATAAACTACTCAGTAGGAGCCGAAGTGCACAAAAACATCGGAAAAAAGACATAAAACACACATTTTTTAAAGAGTACAGATAAATTCCTATGTTTCAGACCATGAAGTGCAACAAATAATACAGCCATTTTAAAAAATGCAACCATAATCACAAACCTGTACCAGTAACATTGATAGTGGGGTCATTTCAAACAAACTGAGTGTTTTAATGCAGTAAAAGGCCATTTAATGTATGCACCAAACCATACTGAGGTATAAACTCACTCAAAGTAGACACAATAAATGTGTAGTCACCTCTTGGAAGGAGGATGTGGCTCCCTCACTCATCTCTGGGTCTGCAGGAGGTTGAGTTGGGACCTCTGAATGTGATATCTGAAACAACATATTACAGTAAATAGTCTGCACCATAGATTTTCGGTGGTAATTAAATTAATGTACGTAATCCACACGAAGACCTGGGCTCACTATGCCAGACTCTAGTGTTACCACTGTACAGTAATTACTACCCAACAATATGAGGACAAGTTAACACAAACACACACTCCAGTTACTGGGTCAGAACATATGAGGACGTCATCTGAAACACATTCAGGTCTCTAACAGTTTAAAGAGTTAACACAAACACAATCCAGTTGTTGGCTCAGAACATATGAGGACGTCATCTGAAACACATTCAGGTCTCTCACAGCCTAAAACAATATGAGGACATGACGACTGAACACATGGAGAGTCCTTGTTCCTGACTTCCATATTCTCCTGATCTTGTCAATGTGAGCTCTAATCACCACACTGATGTAAGGGGATCTACTTCCATAGACAACCAGTTGTGTAAACTAATCAGTAGGAGCTGAAGTGCACAAAAACATTGGAAAAAAGACATAAAATACACATTTTTCTAAAGAGTACAGATAAATTCCTATGTTTCAGACCATGAAGTGCAACAAATGATATGGCCATTTTAAAAAATGCAACTATAATCACAAACCTGTACCAGTAACATTGATAGTGGGGTCATTTCAAACAAACTGAGTGTTTTAATGCAGTAAAAGGCCATTTAATGTATGCACCAAACCATACTGAGGTATAAACTCATTCAAAGTAGACACAATAAATGTGTAGTCACCTCTTGGAAGGAGGATGTGGCTCCCTCACTCATCTCTGGGTCTGCAGGGGGTCGAGTCGGGACCTCTGCATGTGATATCTGAAACATCATATTACAGTGAATAGTCTGCACCATAGATCCTCGGTAGTAATTAAATTAATGAACATAATCCACACGAAGACCTGGGCTCACTATGCCAGACTCTAGTGTTACCACTGTACAGTAATTACTACCCAACAATATGAGGACAAGTTAACACAAACACACTCCAGTTACTGGGTCAGAACATATGAGGACGTCATCTGAAACATATTCAGGTCTCTAACAGTCTAAAGAGTTAACACAAACACAATCCAGTTGTTGGCTCAGAACATATGAGGACGTCATCTGAAACACATTCAGGTCTCTCAGTCTAAAACAATATGAGGACATGACGACTGAACACATGGAGAGTCCTTGTTCCTGACTTCCATATTCTCCTGATCTTGTCAACGTGAGCTCTAATCACCACACTGATGTAAGGGGATCTACTTCCATAGACAGCCAGTTGTATAAACTAATCAGTAGGAGCTGAAGTGCACAAAAACATCGGAAAAAAGACATAAAACACAGATTTTTTAAAGAGTACAGATAAATTCCTATGTTTCAGACCATAAAGTGCAACAAATGCTACAGACATTTAAAAAATGCAACTATAATCACAAACCTGTACCAGTAACATTGATAGTGGGGTCATTTCAAACAAACTGAGTGTTTTAATGCAGTAAAAGGCCATTTAATGTATGCACCAAACCATACTGAGGTATAAACTCATTCAAAGTAGACACAATAAATGTGTAGTCACCTGTTGGAAGGAGGATGTGGCTCCCTCACTCATTTCTGGGTCTGCAGGGGGTCGAGTCGGGACCTCTGAATGTGATATCTGAAACAACATATTACAGTAAATAGTCTGTACCATAGATCCTCGGTGGTAATTAAATTAATGTACATAATCCACACGAAGACCTGGGCTCACTATGCCAGACTCTAGTGTTACCACTGTACAGTAATTACTACCCAACAATATGAGGACAAGTTAACACAAACACACACTCCAGTTACTGGGTGTCATGACCTGGCTCAAGAGGTCACAACAAAGAAAGGGGGAGACAACACCATGTTAACTTTACAAAATTATTTTTATTGAAAAGTGTTGAACCAAATTGAGTAATCAAACAAATCTTAAATAAATCAATTAAGCCAAATTAAAGATCCAATTAGATGAAGTGTGAAAGTCAGTTCAATCAGTGGTGTAGGATGTGCATGAGTGGAATAGTGTGTGTGAAAGTGTTGTAAATTGCAGAGAAAGAAATGAATTAACTCAATCAAACATAACCCAACAAAACTGTGACTACCTGGGAAGGGATCAGGTCAGGGAGAGTCAGCAAGCAAATGAATGTGACTAGAGGAACTTAAATAGTATCTGCACACCGGGCCCAGGTGTGCAGCATTACCAATGAGCTCAAACTCAGTCACCAGCTGGACAGGCTGACCTACCACCTGACAGTCATCACACTGGGTCAGAACATATGAGGACGTCATCTGAAACACATTCAGGTCTCTCAGTCTAAAACAATATGAGGACATGACGACTGAACACATGGAGAGTCCTTGTTCCTGACTTCCATATTCTCCTGATCTTGTCAATGTGAGCTCTAATCACCACACTGATGTAAGGGGATCTACTTCCCTAGACAGCCAGTTGTATAAACTACTCAGTAGGAGCTGAAGTGCACAAAAACATTGGAAAAAAGACATAAAACACACATTTTTTAAAGAGTATAGATAAATTCCTATGTTTCAGACCATGAAGTGCAACAAATGATATGGCCATTTTAAAAAATGCAACTATAATCACAAACCTGTACCAGTAACATTGATAGTGGGGTCATTTCAAACAAACTGAGTGTTTTAATGCAGTAAAAGGCCATTTAATGTATGCACCAAACCATACTGAGGTATAAACTCATTCAAAGTAGACACAATAAATGTGTAGTCACCTCTTGGAAGGAGGATGTGGCTCCCTCACTCATCTCTGGGTCTGCAGGGGGTCGAGTCGGGATCTCTGAATGTGATATCTGAAACAACATATTACAGTGAATAGTCTGTACCATAGATCCTCGGTGGTAATTAAATTAATGTACATAATCCACACGAAGACCTGGGCTCACTATGCCAGACTCTAGTGTTACCACTGTACAGTAATTACTACCCAACAATATGAGGACAAGTTAACACAAACACACACTCCAGTTACTGGGTCAGAACATATGAGGACGTCATCTGAAACACATTCAGGTCTGTAACAGTCTAAAAAGTTAACACAAACACAATCCAGTTGTTGGCTCAGAACATATGAGGACGTCATCTGAAACACATTCAAGTCTCTCAGTCTAAAACAATATGAGGACATGACGACTGAACACATGGAGAGTCCTTGTTCCTGACTTCCATATTCTCCTGATCTTGTCAATGTGAGCTCTAATCACCACACTGATGTAAGGGGATCTACTTCCATAGACAGCCAGTTGTATAAACTACTCAGTAGGAGCTGAAGTGCACAAAAACTTTGGAAAAAGACATAAAACACACATTTTTCTAAAGAGTACAGATAAATTCCTATTTTTCAGACCATAAAGTGCAACAAATGATACGGCCATTTATAAAAATGCAACTATAATCACAAACCTGTACCAGTAACATTGATAGTGGGGTCATTTCAAACAAACTGAGTGTTTTAATGCAGTAAAAGGCCATTTAATGTATGCACCAAACCATACTGAGGTATAAACTCATTCAAAGTAGACACAATAAATGTGTAGTCACCTGTTGGAAGGAGGATGTGGCTCCCTCACTCATCTCTTGGTCTGCAGGGGGTCGAGTCGGGACCTCTGCATGTGGTATCTGAAACAACATATTACAGTAAATAGTCTGTACCATTGAGCTTACATGTACAATTTAAAGTTAGTGGTAGGTATCTTTTCTTTCTTTTGTGTCACAAAAACAAAGTATATTTTCTAAAAATATCACTACCCATGGATGACTACCAGGTAAGGAGGATTTACCTGAGCTCGCCATGGCCACTGAGAATCCCCATAGTTGTAAGTTATTTCAGTCCCTTTCTTGATTTCTTTAATTGCAAATAAGCAAAGATGAGGTTTCCCCATGACCACTAATTTCTTCATTTTACAATTTGGGGTCTTGTGGTCATCGTTAACAAGTCGGCCCATTGTCCCATCTTCACAACAGGCATCAATGCTACAAGTAAAAAAGGAAACATTTTTTAAGCTTTCTGTACTGAAGTCATTACGTTGTAAAGAACAGCAGATGTTGTATGGGCCTTTACTTACCACCACCTGTCATTATTCCATTCAAAATCAAACAGGAAACCATTTTGAATCTCTGTGTATTTTGACTGTCTCTTGTCCCGCTCAGATTGCGAAATCAACTCTCCTCGGTACTCAACGACAAAAGATCCTTTTTCAATTGGTGCAGTGGCAAATACTCCACGTCCTAGTACAACAAATTTCACTAATTAGTGTCAAGTTATACAGTCCAAAACAGGCATTTTTATTTCAACAGCAGAAACGTGAGCTGTCAATATAAAAGACTAGAGAGAGTAATGAATTATTTAATTAGTGCAAGTGCATTCATTACAGATAGACTCCTCATACTCCTCCTTCCTTGTCTACTTAGAATGTGTTACAAAGTTGTTGATTATTACAATTAATGGTTCATTAACATTTAATCAGTACTTTTTTATAAACAAAAATATGGATGTATTTATTAAAATGAACACTTGTTGCAGCTCTAGTAGGATGAATAACCTTAGGGAATGGTGGAAAACATACCTTTATATGTACTGATCCACTGGACCTGTAAACAGGACTTGTCTGTTCCAGATGCAATAAACTGGGAAGCCTCAGCTTCAGGACTGAGTCTGGCTCTTCTTTTTGTCATTCTTCACTGCTCCTCAACATCCAAACACCTATATGTGAAGATGACAAAAAGTCAACAAGGCAAACACAAAAAACTTACTTTGAAATAAACAGAATGGATCAAATAGTATTAATCTGCCTGTCAATGATCAAAACTCTTTCGCTGATTAATCTATTTAATCAATGCAAACCCTGTACAACTATGACTATACCTGTTTAACCTTAAACTACCTTTGAAAATTTTATTGACCTTCCAAAGCCTCTGGGCCTGGCCAAGCGAGTACCAGAGTTAGAAAGCACTGTGCAGCAATACTAATCATTCCATATATGTTCTTAAAAATTAATTTAGCAGGAACCAGAGTAGCTCAAATTGTAGGTCTAAGCAAGTACTTGAACACGCCATTAAGGAATAATAACCAAATATTTAATAAAAACAGGAATTTATCATCATTGATAAAGCGACGGAGTCAGGAAAAATATGCAGCAGTTATTCAAGGTTTGGAAAACTACAAAAAAAGTGCAAATATTTACCATACCACACTTTTCTTAATATATGAGAGTAAATTATATCAAAAAATGAAACTATTTTTTATTTTAGTGTTAAAAGACATTAATTCATAGTAATGGAGTGAGAATCCAAAACAGTAACAATGAGGTGTTTGTTCAGTGTGATACACCAGAATAATAATCAAAGATCTTATTAAGATACTGATAAAATTATTAGTCTTGGGTGACATGTTTCATTACTGTATTTAATACACATATTTCTGCTGTTTTTATTTTTTTAATGAATGACATTTAAAGTCATTACAGTATTTTATTATTATGAAACATCAGATCTGACACAGGCATATATTTGGAACATATTTATTTACACATTGTTATTTACATTCTGAATTTATGCTGTATACATTCATTTACAACCTTTACTGTTTTTAATTTACACTGTATTCTCATATATTTTCTTATATCTTCTGTTGTTATTCAGGTACAAATTAAATAAACACAGTTTTAGAAACTACAGATATAAGTCTTTCATGCCGAGTAATCAAAAATGTTGTTTTAGAGAAAAAAATAAATTGACCCTGATGTTCATTTTCGCTTGGCCGGGCCCATTTACAAAGCATCATCAAATAGAAATACTTCTATAAAATAATCATAAAATTGAGCACTCGGCTATTACTTGTACTGCTTAACTAATATTACCAAATTGTCAGACTTATTTCTATAAGCACACAGAAAACAAAAACTATTGACTAAAGTGCTGAACAGCAATATGCAAATTTGTATTAAATAGTAAACACTGATGTTCACCTAAATTCTAAATCTAAATTCCACAAAACATTAATGGTATTGAAATAAAATGTGTTAGCTGTACAATTTAGACTGTTTCTGTTAGCCAATAAGAAGAAAAAGCTAATCTGGAGAATTACACCATGCGGCACTGCCTGCCCTTTAAACGTTAAATCCACTAATTAGCCAGCACATCATGACAAAACTTCTACTCTAGCAGTTAAAAAAGTAATTAATGATCATTTAACATGCATTACGATTATGTATCCTTACCTTATCTTGCATGTTCCTGCCATCAGAAAACTCACGTGTCGTTTCAGACGCTTTTTATTCCCGACAGGAACAGACGGTCTTTAACTTGATTTGTGACCAATCACGCAGCGGCAGTAATAAGCACTGACCAATCAGAGGCTGTGCATGAGGCTGTGCATGAGGCTGCGCATGCACAGCCTCCATTTTGTGCTCTGCTACTCTCCAGCTCTTTACAAATTGCACAGAGGAGCTCTTTTGAAAGTTTTGTTGTCACAGAGGAGATATTTCTGCTTTATTACAACAGCTATTAAAGAAGCATCTGAATTTATAATGAGCAGCATTGATAAGGGGCTGTCTGTCACCTACAGGCACTCAATCCAGCTCAACTGTAAGTGGCCCTTAGTTACTTAAAATTTATGTAAAATTAGGATTAAAATACAACGATACTTTTATATTATTTTATATATGGTGGCTATCTGTTCATTGTGTTTGGAAATATATACAGAAAAAAATATCTGACCACCCTTGTTTTCTTCAATTTCTAGTACAGAAGGGGAAAAAATCTGATTAAGACCACTTGAGCTTGCTATGTGAACATAGTCTAATTAGAATATGAGAAAATAAGGCTTAGATCTGCAGCAAGAATCATTAAATGTTTTTAATAATAATTTTTTTATTTGACTCTAATTACAGAGAACATTTATATTGCAGAAATACAGTGGTAAAATCAGTTTCAAACGTTGGTGTGTTTACTAAACCTGAAGAAGTGACATATAAGGACTCGCAGTGTGACGTCACGCAAAGTGTGTGAAAAGTGTGTTAAGTTCCAAAACCGGCCACTAGGAGGAAAAGTCAAACGTGAGCAAAAACGTTAAACACACTTTACACACTTTTTTCAGTAAATTGTGTAATTTTAGGACATTGGAGATTTTTGGTCTGGGAGCATTGTTAGAGGTTCCAGAGCACTCTAGAGGGCTTAGAAAAATGAGGACCTCAAAAATGTCCTCATTTTTCCAAGTGTCCTGATAGTGAAGGTGTGTTATCATAAAATTGTCCTGATAAGTCATGAATACAAGTACACCTACACACACACACACACACACACACACACACACACACACACACACACACACACACACTCATTCTCCTAACCCATCAGAATCCTAACTACCTCTGCTCCTAAAACTGACATGTTTATCCCAGATTTGACAAAGCCAAAGTGCATTTTTCAAGTCTCCACCTTTAATGTGGAGACAGAGGCTGCCTGTGTTCTGTCTCTCATTTTTCCTCCTGCCTCTGGGCTGTTTTCAACAGCCAAATTACAGAGGGAAGAAATCTATCTGCTGTTATAACATGGAGGAGATTGGAAATGGAAAATGCTCAGCCCTGGAACGCCCTCCAAACACATACATATTCAAACCTCGCAATGCTACATCCATCATACATGTGAAAATGAAAGTAAATGTGGGACTCTGGCTCTATCGTTATGTGCATATGTGATTCCTTATAGGAGCCACACTGAAAAAAAACACAAAACAAAACAAAAAAAAAAAAACGTAAAACACGGTATTATTCCGGCAGCTGGAGTGCTGAAAAAAATACTGTTAAATAACGGAAAATAACCATCTCATAAAAATATGGTAATTTTCCATAATTAAAATACAGTTTTTTGTCCTAACTTTACATTAGATTTTTCTTTTTTTTCCTTTTTTTTTTTTTTTTTTTTGACTTTTCAATGTTTAATAAAGAATATTTACATGTATTAAAACAATCCAATTCCCTATAAATATATTTATAAATAATTTTCAGTGAGACTCAGTTTTCCAGTCCACTGATAAAAACTGTATTTGGACAGTTTATCAGTGCTTATACATGTTACACATTCACAAAAATACATTTATTCAACATTTTTGT